>NC_135859.1:28871735-29011735 GCF_031162955.1 Sander vitreus
AACTGCAAAATAATGCATCATAAAGTTTAAGTTCAGAAGTATTTACCCTGAAGTAGGAAGACTAGTACTTTAGTGACACCAAGTGGTAAAGGAAGGGAACTACAGAATGTGTAAACACTGTGTAGAATACGTTGGACATCATGTGTAATGATGTTGACTTGCTTACATTTACAGTAGGAGACAGTTTTTTTAAATAGTATTTTAAGTTTGGGTCCGTGGAGGGGAAGAAGCTTTCCTGCCAGTTTCCATGTGTTCAACACATGCAGTTCAACATGGCATCTCAGTCAGCGTGCGTGTGACACGTGTTACTGCTGAAGCCATAAATTCATGATTTAGTCTCAAAGCAGTGAGGTAGGTTTTAGGGCTGCAACTTTTAAAATATTTTTCTGTTAATTAAATTCTATGAAACCATACAGTCACATAGTTACAATGTATATCTACATTATCCTGCAACGAGGCATACATCACACAATTACAAATAACAAAATAAGATGAAATAAAATCCTAATGATGGTAAAGATGAAAACAATAATAATAAAACACAACACATTTTGGAATGAAAACAGTGTGCTAGCATTAAAAAAATTTAAAAAAATTCTATATATATATATATATTTTTTTTTTTTTTAAAGCGGTCACTGATTTGGCAAGATCTTCAGATGTGCATACAGTAGAAGTAGAGAAGGTTGAACAGAAAGATTGATTATGGTATTTCATTGAAGTGTCAAACGTGTGATTGTTTGCATTAATAATTTGAACGCTGTTTTAGGCTGGTCAGACGGGGCTGATGCTGGCGGTCAGTCACGGCAGGATGGACATGGTCCGGGCGCTGCTGGCTCACGGGGCCGACGTCAACATCCAGGACGACGAGGGCTCCACGGCGCTGATGTGCGCCAGCGAGCACGGACACGTCGAGATCGTCAAACTGCTGCTGGCTCAACCCGGCTGCGACGCCACGCTGAGCGACAGCGTGAGTAACCAACTACATTCCCTCAAGTACTGTACCTAATTTTGAGGACTTTACACGAGGAACACGTACTACAATTCAGAGACACATTGTACTTTTTACTCCATTACATTTATTTAATAACTTTTGTTGCTAGTTACTTTACAAAAGAAACAATTCTTGCACACAAAACATACAAAGAGCTTATAAAATATATATAAATACGTATGTGCCAGTAAATGAATAAAAAACAAATGAATTAAAACTTCCTCTCAGTTTATCCAAGTGCAGCTGACGATTCTGTCGATTGACATCAAATTAATTGGCAACTATTTAGCTTTTTCATGCTAAAACATATAATGGTTCTGGTTTATTTTGAAGTTTGAACAAAAGGTGTTCATGTTGATTCTTGTCAAATGTGTTACTGTAGTTGTTATGCGAGCCAATGCCTGTACAGCAGCTAGACATATTAATATGGAAAGAGTTTTGATCATAGACTCTGGCGGACCATTTTTAAATCAATATTTGTGCTCATACGGAGCTCATACCACTGATCAGCAGATCACAAACCGGCGAGAGACGGTGGAGGAAACGGGGATTTGCGTCGGGGTCCTGCATCACCCTGTTGGGGTTCTAATTTCGCAATAATGACCGACTCGCTCTACATTATTCCCTATATACTGACTGACTGACTGCTATGTGACAGGTTTTATTTTTCAGTTGACTGATCGTCTTTTTATCCTTGTTGTCTTCTCTTCAGGATGAGAGTAATGCTCTGTCCATCGCTCTGGAAGCAGGACACAAGGACATTGCAGTGTTGCTTTATGCACATGTCAACTTCTCCAAAGCCCAGTCACCTGTAAGTCCTCATCACTCCCTCCCTCCCTCCATTTTTTTTAAACCACCCTGTTCTTCTGATGTCATGTCTGTTTACGTGTCAACATTAACCATTTACACTTGTATTTCTATTCTAGGGGACCCCTCGACTCGGCAGAAAGACATCACCCAGTCCCACTCGGAGGTGCATGTTTGATTAGAGGCCCCGCATCTCCCCACAAACCCCGCGCTGCTATTGGTTCATGCTGAATGATGCCTTACCCACAGCTAGATGAGGGACTCGATCCTAAGCACCAACCAACTAATGAGATTTCTGGAAATATTTTTATTTATGTGCACACTGACGAGCCCAAAGTGCCCTTTTGAATATGAATGTAACCAGCTGGTGCCTCCAGTCCCCTCACATTCTGGCTGAAATAATCAGCAAACCAACACGGACACAAATTCAACTACTAAATGCCATTTATTTGTCTTTTTTTTTTTTTTTTTGCAATTTGACAACTTTTTATTTTATTTCTAAAGCTCAATGTTGATCATTCAAGAGCACCAAAACATTTGTGATTTATTTTTCATTTTTTTGTTGTTGAGCGCATCAGAGTAGACAGATGGAGAATAATCAACCCACACGTTAGAGGAAGTATTTCCTGTATATATTGCTCACCTCGACATCCCGGCCTGTGCGCCCAGCTCTCTGCAGTACACGTACAACTCATGTGGATGAATGCATCAATGAGTAGACGCGACCTAGACTGGAGAAAATTGTACTTTTATACAAATCATTTGTATCTATTTAAGAAGAATCACAGTATTTTGAATATTTCCTATTACTACTTAACAACCCATGAAGTTATATATTTATCAAAGTATAGTTTTTAATGCAGATATATGTATTCCATTGTACATATGGTGGTCATTAGTTTAGTTATTCTCCTTTTTGTGTCCAGTTATTTTCAGTCTGTCTCATGTGTAATATAAGCTGTCCTCCTCTAGTGTTCTTCCAGGTACTGACTTTCATCCTCGAATGAGAATTGAAGTGCCTGGGATGCCATATAACAATAAAAATCAATTAAAGAATATAGATCAGTGTCTCGTCTTCATTGATGACCCACAAATCTTAGGTAAGTAAACCTATCATATTCACACATTTAAGGGAAATTAAAGTGCAGTAAGGATCATGTTTCTCTTACCACAGCCTGTTGGAAAACATTTAGTTTTTTTTAGGTGTTATCTTACATTTTCAGTCTGTTCTGAGTTTCTACATGGTTCTCTGTAACTGTTCAGCAGAATAATACAGGCTGTTAAATCTCTTTTTTTCACTCCAAACATATTTAATTTCTAGACAAAGACGACAACATCTTTATGTCCAACATTTAGCAAAGTGCTCTAAAAACTGCACACTACCACAAAACAAAAAGGTGCTGGATGCATAGAAAACAGCAGTTCATTTTTATTTATTTTTTTACATTAAACACATCTCAGATGACTGTAATGAAAACAGAGCATTATGACATGCTCACTTAATCTTAAGTGATGATCAGAAACAATGAAATGCAAAACATAACATTTCATCAACATACATAAACACATCATGTGTAAACCAAATGTCTAAAATACAAATGTGAAGCAGAAGAAGACAAAACGCAGACTCTAAATAAGTCAAAGCAGAATGACCTGAAACTAAATCAATATTTTCACCTTTTGTTAATTCAAAAGACGAGGATAACGTGGTTAAAAACCTCTTTTTGGCACAACTGTAGTTACTAGTTGCTAGTTGCTACAGATTCAGATGAATAATACATGGATTAAGATAATCCCCGGGTGGGAATTCACAAGCTACCCAGCAGTATATAAAGTCATTTAAATTACCTCCACCTTTCCCAGCTGCAACATTAGTGATGAACACAATAATGCATCAATAATTATTATCCAATAATGTATATGATTCTGAAATGGGCCATTCTGCATAATGAGTACTTTTACTTTTTGTACTTTGAAAATATATTGATGCTAATAATTTTGTACTTTTACTAAAGTAAACTTTTTAATGCTTTTACTTAAGTAAAATATCTGAATAGCCTACTTCTTCCACCACTGTTGGCTGCTCATACAGGAGCACACAGTAACAGTCAGCTGTTTTGTCAGGAAATCATGATCGCTGAACCTAAACTATCATTTTGTAGTGGGACATTGAGGATTTGGAAACATCCATCATTAGAAAGTAAGTGAGACACTGACCTTTTTGACTAAAGAAATGGCACATTCATTCTTTGATTAATGAAAAGCTGAATTAATAGGACTTAAACCCTTGGTTGCTCCATTAAAAATACTCTGGTGTTTTACTGCTATGTCCTTATTTTGTCTGGTATGACGAGCATTCATCGTAATTTGTTCCTTCTGGCACGACACAAAACACATTTCTAAGAAATATGAATTTGAGCAATTTGCAAAGGACTGAAGGTAGAAATGGCAACAGACTGGCTCCTCTGTATTTTGGAGATACTGTATGAAGGGTTTTCTCCCAACAAGAACAGGAATCTAGTTTTGTTGCTGTTATTTGGGTTTAGAGAATAAGTTTCCGGCAGCTGAATCAGTCCGGTTATTGGAGCTGGCTGTTTTCTGACTGGAGGGCTTCCTGAGGGGATGGAAAGAGCAACAGAAGTAAAACGAGTAAAAAGTGAAAATATTTATATTAAAACGCATATTTCCAACACGGCAAACTGAATCATCTACAATTATAGTGACATCTATTCTTGCAAAATGTGTGAAAATTCAAACTCTGTTTTTGCATTGAAGTCCTTAAAAAGTATAGCCTCTATCAATTTAAAATTAGGTGAATGATAGTAATAGTAATTCTTTCTCTCTAAAATATATACTGTATATTGTTTGTAAAAGGAATCCTATATTTAACACAGGGGGCGATATTCTTTCCTCCAGAGCCCGTTGTCAGTCCTTGCACTATCAGTTTCTGTTTCTATATTCAGTTGTCAACAGTGCTAACAAAAGAAACTGAAGTAAGTGTATGTCGAGACCCAAACAAACCTGTGCAGAGGCACGTGGGTGCTGCTGGACCCAGCTGCTCCCATCCTTGAGAGTTTGTGTTTCAGTGCGGGGCGGGGTACGAGGCCTAGGTCACCCGGCCTGTAGCGGGCCAGCTCGAACTGAAAACTCAAAGCTGGATTCAGGGTCGCTTCTCTGTGAAGACACACGGAACGGGATGAGGGTGACAAAGCAGCACCAACTCAGAACAACAGAACTGTACCGTTGTGATGACTGGCCTCATTGGCAACATCTGAGACTTTGATTTCTTTGTTGTGATTGGGTAATCAAAACTTCTGCCAAAGAAGTACACTAAAACACGCCATCAAGCACATTAAAGTCTATGTAGTTGACAGGACTTGAAGGTATCTACATAAGAGTGACATGACACTGTCATGAAGGTGTCATAAACATAAACGAGTCATAAACGTTTATGACCTAACGCTTCTTTTAGTGTCATTCGGTTTTTGTCATGACAAGTTAGGGTTCATGTGTCATGACCGTGTCATGTCACTCTTATGTAGATACCTTCACGTAAAGTGTTACCGATACTTCAGTGGTTGTATGACCTGGCTGCTGCAGGGTCAGAGGTCTGCTGCTCATCCAGCTGGTCTTTCTTAGCGGTGGTGTTGGTGGGTGTGGGCCGGTCCAGGACCACCAGCAGCTTCTCCATCAGCTGCTTCCACCGGACAACAGAGTCCACCTCCGAGCCCTGGTCTGCGGGAGCATCCTGCAGGGAACGGAGCCAACATCACGGGCTGAAGTCGTAAAAACATTTCAAAGAGGCTGAAACAATCCCATCGCATTATTAGGCTACTTAAGCAGTGACTTCACATTTGGAGATATTTCAAATGTCAAGATTCCTCTCTGTTACATACAACGAAAGTGAGGCCGTTATTCCCAAATCTATTCTGTGTAATATGGGTTTAATACTTTCTTACATTTCTACTAGCTAATCGTCTCAATTACAGTAGCTTAGCGGTAGAAATGCTTGAGTGTATTCCTTAGCAATTCAGCTGGTTTGATGAAATGGATCACGTTGTGCAGATTGATCATCATGATCATATGATCATAGGGTTTAGAACGGATGTGTTGTACAGAAGTTAGTAAAGTTGCAGTAGGGAATTAGGGAAGTTGTTTTACTTAATGACAGGGAGGGTCCGCTAGGCTAATTAGCTAACCTGGAAATCGTATTGATAAGAATCTTAAACTTCCCAATTTTTACATAACCATCTAACGATGTTGCCAAAAAAAATAGATCTTTATTTATGAGTTTAAAAGGATTAAAACTTGTTTTTTGACCAATAAATAAGGTGTAAGATGTATATCTATTTCAGAACATTTTTTGTTACAGAACAATAGCAACAACAAAAGTGCAAAAATAAAGGAAAATTCTGCCAATGGGCTGAGATAACTGACAACCTTCCCTTGAAAGTGTTTGTGTGTCCAGACGTCCCTGACTTTTTTTGTTTTACCATCAGGGCTTGTCTGAGAGTGATGGCTGCCTCCTGCATGATGCTCTTCATCCTGCTCTTCCTCTTCCTCTCCTGCTGTAGCTCTGCCTCCTGCCCGCTCACCTTGGCTCTGTTTTTACTGCACTGCTCGGACAGCGAGGTCCGGTCCCGTCTGAAAACACATATTTATAATAAAACTTATATTTTGGAAATTTGAGAATTTTCTGTAAATTCTCTGTAAATCATTATTGAGACATTCTTGTGACTTGCTCTTAACATTAAAATGAATTGGACCTTGAATAAAGTACGGGTCAGTGGTATGTTGACAGTAAAGACGGAGTAAACTTTGACCTGAGCGCCTCCATCTCAGCCAGGACTCCTGTGTGTTTGGTCTGAAGCTGCTCGAGTTCTCGCTTACAGTCGTTCAGCTCCGCCTGCAGCTGCTGACACTTTTCTGTAAGCTGCTCCACCACCTGATAGAGCGAAGATGAAGTATATAGTATAGAAGTGTGTATATATATCAATTCTAAAACTGCAACACCCACTGGATCCGATCCCACAGTGGGCCCAAATGATGAGTAGATGGATATCTGTTACTCTTACCTTCTTGCGGATGCAGCTCTTGCGGGACGTCTCGCTGAGCATTTGCTCCAGGATATCCACGTCCACACTGAGCCGACTCTTACGGTCCCGCAGGGCCGAGTTCTCCTCCATCAGGACATGTGTCTGCTCTGACAGCTGGCTGATCTGAGCCTTGACCTCCGAGTTCTCCTGAAGGGCCAACCTGGTCGTCTCTGGGACCTTCTGGTCCACCAGGTGCTGTACCTCTGCCGCCATGGCCGCCACATGGCTCTCCATCTCCTTCTCTAACCTTTGAGGGTAAATAATGTAGGCAAAGTATATTTAATGATACTGTAGGCTTGTGAAGATTGTTAGACATTTGTTTGTTTTTGATGATGACCTAGCCCTGTACAAAAACAGCTTTTTACCCTTCAATTTAAAAAAAAAAAAAAAGGCCTGGAATTTATGCTAACACAATTATGTCATATTTTTAAATGTTTTCATTGCTAGGATAGGCTATCATTGTAGTCTATAATTGCAATGCAATGCTGTCACAAAATCAGCAGTCATAACCTCTTCTTTTCCAGCAGTGCTTTCATCTCCAGGCTGTGGATAGTAGCTTTGTGTTCCTCGTTCTGATTGGCCAGCTGCTTCTCCAGAGACTCCATGTTGGACACCAGCTGCTCCTTCTGCTTCTGAAACTCCTCCAGATTAGCCAGCCTCATCACTTGGAGCACGAGAGAAGAGTTAAAAGTTCACTCACTAAGGTTTAACTCAACCAATGAGTTTGTTTCTGCATCCAGTTTGTGTTAAATGCAGTGTACAGGCTGCTAAACTGTTCAGCCACCTAACCTCTTTCTTGCCACGGTGAGTGAACTTAGAATGTGTTGATGCTACAGGTCCAATGAGGTCAAAACAAAAAACAATAAATACCAATGTATTGCTATGTAATGCTATCATTGTACCTATGTAATGCTGTCTGGAGTCAACTGGGTAGAAATACATTGTCGGTCCTTGATTCATCTCACACTCAGATGTCTATAAATAAATAAAAATATTTTCTACCAAAATATGTTCATAGTGTTTTTGTTGGATGTGTGAATTAGTCTGTGAGCGTGCAAAAGAATTGTTTCCATGTCATGTGCTGTAGTATCTATCTGAGTGGCATTATTCATTTCCAAGAGGGTGGAAGATGGGACAATTTCATGCTGTGAGAAAAACATGTTTCCTGTAACACTGGTATTATTTTCTCAATGAAATAATTATGTCTCAGTTTGATGTGGAAAAACATGAACGCAGAGAGAAGTTTCCACCTCAAAACCATCTTCATTGGTGTTTAACATGCTACAACTCGACCCTGCTAGACATTCAGTCTTACCGAGGGTCGTGTTTTCTGCGTTGAGTTCTTCAATCCGGTCTTGAAGCTCTTGCCTCAGCAGACTGTGCTGCAGCTGCAGAGAGTCTCTGTCATTATCGGCAGCCTGCCGCTGACTCTCCAGAAGCTCTGTCAGCTCATCCACCTCGTCCTCCTTTTTCATCAGGGAGCGTTTCAGATACTCAACAATATCCTTTTTCTCCTTCTCCAGTGCACTGTACTGAAAGTTTAAGTCCTTCTTCTGCCTCTCCAGTTGATCACATTTCGGCTGATATCTGGAGGAAGAGGATCATACAGGCCCAACGGTTAAGGACAAAATCTTTAATGGTTCTTGCAGTGGTGGAAAGTAACTAAGTACATGTACTCAGGTACTTTACTTACGTACAAACAATTCTGAGGTACTTGTACTTTTACAGTAAATGTTCTGCTATACTTCTACTCCATTACATTATAAAGGCAAATGTGCATTTATCTGATAACTTCAGTTACTTTGCAGATTCAGATTAATAATACAAAATATAATCAATAAATACATTAAGATATAATATTATAGAATAAGATAAAACTTCAATGATCCCTGTAGGGGAATTCATAAGCTAGCAGATAAAGTATATAAAGTAGTTCAATTAAGCCCCACCTTTACCAACTGCAACATTTAAGTGACTTCAATAATTATAATCCAATAATTTATTATACATGATCCTGTAATGGGCCCTTCTGCATAATAAGTACTATTATTTTGGTACTTTAAGTATATTTTGGTGCTAATACTTTCGTACATGTACTCAGGTAAAAGTCTAAATGCATGGCTAGTACAAGATCTGATTACTTCTTCTACCTCTGGATTCTTGTAGTACATACTGTACATGTAAGGTAGGGTGATGTGTATTTGCTTCTGGATCTCTGGCAGATTGTATGCCATAAATCACCTTGCTGCCTCTCATAGAGCTGTGATGGTTGCATGCTGTGTTGTGGAGATGTTTTTTTCCATGCTGGAATTATATTTCAATTATTTGGCAGCTGCTTTTGTCCAAAGTGACTTACAAAAGTGCACTTAGCCTCAGTGCGAACACCAGGTGTCATCAAAATCTGTAGGTCAGTGCTGGAAGAAGTACTCAGATCTTTAAAGTAGCAATACCACAGTGTAGAAATACTTAAGTAAAGTTACAAGTAATGCATTAAATGCAAAAACATGGCGTGTTATTATTATGTACTACTATAGCTGTTTAAATATTTCCCTCTGAAATGTAACGATAGTGGAGTAGAAGTAGAAAGCAGCAGTAGTAGAAATAGAAATGCTCAATTAAAGTACCTCAATTTTGTATTTTAGTACAGTACTTGAATAAATTTACTAGTTGCCACCGCTAGGTATCTGCAATATTGGCGTATAACGTTACACTTTTAAAGAAGCTAGCTAAATTTAAGTGAACATAACTTACTGCGAGTTAGCAAGAAATGAAAAACTAACATAGCTACTATGCGTTAATGTTAGCTACAACGTGAACTGTGCCCTGAAGAGATTTTTTAAATCCAAGTTTGAAAAAAAGATTAACAAAATGATCCACAATAATACATATATACACTACAGACTTTACACATATGCCCATAAAAGTAGCTTTAAAGTAATTTAGTTAGCTAGTCTCGTGTGATTAGGGCTTAAACGGATGTAGTGTTAGCATTATTTCCCGAAATAGAGAAGCTTTTTTTTTTGTCCCAACAGCCTCACCTCTCCAACTGCTCGTTTAAATATCGTATTTGAGTCAGATATAAATCCTTCTCTTTGTCGTCAGACCCGGTTTTATCTGCAGGGGCTGCAGAACTTTCCTTTTTCGATGTTTTCTTGGCTTCATCTTGTTTGTCGCCGCTTTTCTTATCCTTCTTTTTGGGCATTGTGTCACAGAAAGTTGGCTAAAGCCAAGCAACTCATGTCTAGCAACTAAACTACGTTGTTGCTAGGCAATGCTGCCTTCAGGGACTCCTCGAAAAGTTTACTTCTTCACGCGGATAAACATGTGATCATGCGGATTGGGCATTTATACTTTTATCAAATATAGAATTGTGCAAATAAGTATTACAGTTATGGTGTTAAATGTAACTTGTAACCGGTGTTTTTCTTATATATATATATATATATATATATATATATATATATATATATGTATATGTATTTGTATCTATTGGTGTTTTTGACTAGATTTTATAATTTGCTCTGGTTATATTGTTGTTACAATTCTGATTTTCTCAATTTTTCTGAGCTTTAAAACTATCACCACATTTGGCCAGACCAGATTGAAAAATTAGATTTTGAATAAGAGTTAATGAAAAATGCTGACAAGCAATGATAAAATAAGAAATAATAATAACTTTATTTATACAGCATCTTTCAAAACAATGTTAAAAAGGGCTTTGCAGTAAAAACAAATAATAGATAATACATAATACACAATTACACACAAACAGACCAATGTTTCATATGCTACAATTTAAAGGCTTGTTGATAATCTAGTTGGTATCGGGTTTGCGTATTGAAAGTATACAAAAGAAATAGTGAACCTATAATGAACCTCTACATATTTTTTCTCAAAATAGGCAACATAACCATCTCCTCAAGCCGTACATCTGTCACTGGCACACATAGGCTAATATCCTACAAAATACATCTTTTTATCACAATTAAATATGCCTTAATATTAGACTACGTTTACAAATATTACCTATTATAAAATTGAGCTACCTGGCCATAGTCTCACTTTGCCAGACCATCCACAGGCTGCGGAGAGGAGGAGGGTCTGGCTAGTCCACATAGCATTCCAGGATGGGAGAAGAACGTGCTCTGGTTTATTGGCACTCTTTAAACCAATCACAATCATCATGGGTGGCGCTAAGCTCCGCAAGGAGCCACTGTAAAATAGTTGTGCGAGAGAAAACTCGGATTTTATAGATATTGTAGCTGTCTCAATTCACCCTGCAGAGATCTGAGGAGCAGTCAACCATAGTCCTCATATATCCACCGGAGTTTAAATTTCCAACACAAAGAAAGTGGAAGGAAACGGACATCGGCGAAAATACATGCATCCGGCGGAATTTCCTGCGGCACCGGAGCAAAAGGAAGTGGAACGTCAAGGATGATAGAATACCTGGCCATGACCTTTGGCCCCCTGATGATTTCCAACTCAGTGGTTACCTTAGGTGGTGTGAGTCAGTATTGCAGAAGTGCATGCAGGAAAAAAATGCTGCAGCTCTGCTGTTTCCACATTTTTTGTTCATGTCATTAAATGTCAGCTGCTCATCTTTTCATTTGGTACACACTGACTTCCCTGCTGTTACTGGGTAGCTCTGCAAGCAGTCATAAAAGAAAGGTTATGTGTTCGATCACAGACTTCATTACTGCGTGTATTCTATCCTTTTTATCATATGCTAGAGGCAATTAAACTCAGTGTTGTAACCTTGCTTTCAGTTACCTTACAGTACCAGGACCTTAGCCAATGAAGTGTAGCAGTTATTTATTCAGCACTGTGTAACTGCCTTATTTTTAATTGGTAACTTTTCATCCCCTCTTTATTTGACTGCAGGGATTTTAATTGGGTCCCTTTGTGTGTTTCACCTCACTTCACTCCCTGCCCATAAATCCACTCGGCTGACTAAGTGACCAGTGTGGAGGTTAATTCAGTTTAAGCTCAGTCAAGCCTTGTAATTTAATAAGAGAGTATTAATTCACCACGTAGCATAATGAAAGAAAAAAAAGAGCTACAGTAAATATATGTTAGTAGGATGCTACTCGGCTATTACAGCATATCTGCAACCACAGGGGAGATACCACAGGGCTACCACTGTCTATTATAAACTGAGTACCATAGACACAAGAAAAAGAGAAAGAGAAACAGAGCGTTGGTTTGTGTGGTGTGTCCCACTTTACCACTATTTACCCGAATTAGCAGTTGAAATGTCTTATGCATACCTCTCTTTATACACACAGCACACACATGCAATTCAGGGGGTAGGGTCAACCATGTTATGGCGCCCTTGGCTTGGAGCAGTTTTGGGGGTCCAGTGCCTTGCTCAAGAGAACCTCAGCAGTGCACAGGAGGCGAACTGGCACTCTCCAGCTCTCAGTCCACACTCCATACTTGGTTTGTATGGGGACTTGAACCGGCCACCCACAGAAAGGGCAACAGGAGTTGTTAATTTAGCATATATGATAATCAGAGATTCTTGTACAATCTGCAAGCAAATTACCAAGTTGTTTACAACCATACAACCATAATCAACAGACATGATGTAATATTGGAATTTATAAAACTTTATTGATACTTGTGGGTAAAGTCCCAAGCTACACAGCAGTAGGCTATACAAAGTAGTTAACCATCTGCAGTTTCGACATCAAAGTGATGATCACATTAATGCATCATAATGTATTATAATCCAATAACATAATATAGGCAGTATTTCCTATGGTTTGTGGAAGACTTAGCTGCACGTAGATGACTTGTAGCAGATATGTGTGGTTTTAGGATGTATGGAAAGCCCTTATGTGAAACATGTTACTATGTTTTTGTGTTGTTGAATTGTTTAATTCATTATCATTAATGTGTATGGTTAAATGTTTTTCAACTTCCATATATTGGGCCTGAGGACCCCTCTGAAAACCAGATGCTGCAGCTCAAGGGGTTTATACTCTAATTCAATTTTTAAATGAAATAAGTGTTTAAAAAAAAAAAAGAAATAAAAAAAAGTCAGTGAGTGCAGCAAAGTGATGCCATGTCCTGCCAGCTTTCTCCCCCGCGTCCAGCTTGTTTCCTCCCACAAGTCACAGCAGCAGGGCGGGGAGGGACGGTGACCTTATAGCCTCTATCGTGGCACCAGTACAGGGCTTTAACCAGCCGAGCCTGCTGGGACAAACTTAAACTTAGTTGCTAAAGTCTGACTTTTGTTGTTCTTGGGTAGTTTAGCAGTTTTTTTTGTTGAGGTTTTATTATTCCAGTAGCCATGAGTAAGGACAAGCAGAGCAAGCAGGTGCCGGAGTGCACCGGACCTCTGTTCCCATCTAAAGGCCAGAAACCCCCGAGAATGCCCAAGTGCTCCCGGTGTAGGAACCACGGCTACGTGTCTCCTCTGAAGGGACACAAGCGCTTCTGCAACTGGAGGGACTGTCAGTGTCCCAAATGCAAACTGATAGCTGAGAGGCAAAGAGTCATGGCGGCCCAGGTAACCGTTATTTTTTATTTATTTATTATTTTAACCGGTTAGCGCGCGGCTAACGTTAGCTTGAGCTGAGCTGAAAAGCTTTTGAACATCAAGATTTGGCTATAAAATAAATGGTTTCTACGGTGTGAAACAGTAAATACAACAATGTAATTGTTTGTAAAATATTTTTATTCAATGTTTGTATACTTTTTAACCTGTGTGGATATGTTTACTTTAGTTGTTTTTCTTGATTTTAATGTGTGTAACATTACCAACACGTCAAAGCAACCTAAGGTCAACCTGATTAGCGTGAACGTTAGCTTAAATAACAGTTGCACGGCTAGCCTACAGCACTCTATAAACTGTTAGCTAGTTAATGTGTGTTTTAGGTATGTTTCATGAGTATTGTTACTATTGTTATTGCTTACAGCAGACAGTTAATAAATATATTTTAAGTAATGGTTAGGCTACAATATATAGAGCAGCTACTGTTCCCATATGGTGTGGTAAAATACTTTGTAACTTTTTACTGGTAACTTGAAGTAACGTTAACATGTTAACTGTTTTTGAAACAGCCATTGTTACATATTCAAATTACTTGTATTGTCCAATTAATAGTCCAAAACCCAAAGAGATTTAATTTGCAATGATGTAAAATAGATAAATACAGAAGATACTCAAATGTAAGGAACTGGTGTCAGAAAATGTTTGGAAATTTTGCTTGAAAAGTAAACCAATCAAAATATTTCCTGATCATTTTTGGCATGCACTTATTTATTAATAGTTTCAGCTCTAGAAACATACATACAGTGATAGCACGTGGTAATAAGCTGTACATTGGTACTGCAAGTAAAGCACAACCTGTGTATTGGTGTCTTGGTATGGCTGCACTCATAATATATACTAATAATTTAATTTTCACTAACATAATGAGTTAATTTTCATGTGCAGCAATTACATGATATGCATATGGCATCAGTCCTATCCATTTAATACACACTGCTTTGTTTTGTAAGTTAGAAAACAATAAACAACATAAAGAACTATAACACATAGTCAGCATAGTAGTAAACCAAGGGGGAAAGTTATTATGTTGGAGCATTATCTTTGCATTATTCAGTCAGTAGATATGCTAAGGGTAATGTTTTGTTTTTAATTTCCTTTCCTCCCCTTCAGGTCGCCCTGAGACGGCAGCAGGCTCAGGAGGAGGAGCTTGGGATTTGTAGTCCAGTGGCTCTGACTGGCCCTGAGGTGATGGTGAAAAATGAAGCTGGAGCAGACTGCTTGTTCTCCTTGGAGGGACGATCCCCAACACCAACCAGTACCTCTACTTCTTCTCATGCTGTCACAGGTGCGGTATTTCCAACTGTTATTCACTTACTGTCCTGCCTCTCATGTGTGTCACACTACTAATGTAGCTGACAGCTGGTTATACAGCTGGACAGGTGAGTCATTGTGTCCAAACAACAGCTCTGGGAAGTATGTAAAAATGATTTGGTGACATTAACATTTGTATATTCAGCATGGAAAGCAGCTGAAGTGGTAAACAGATTTAGAAAGAAGGCACGCTTTAGTTATCACAGAAATCTTTACTGTTGAAGGCTAAAATGAAGAGAAGCAACATGAAGTGATACCTTTGATGGGTGTGTGCAATGTAAACTGACAAAAGACCTAGTTTTTAGAATTAAATGTACTATGTCAGAATATATATTTTGTATATTATATGTGAACCGCTTTTGTAAATTATTAATTGTAGCTATTTAAAGTAGCATCAGAGCAAAGGATTGCCAGTGTTTATAAATTAGATAGATTTTTTTGACTTGAGTGAATTTGTTGTATGTTGAAATGAATTTCATAGATTGTGGACTGATCATTTTGGTCCTTTTCCTTTGTCCTTAAAAATCCCGGTGAACAGCTGACTCAAGACATGCTTCCGGGATACCCCTTAAAAGTTGTTTTAATTAAATCATTTCTACGAATTATTTTTCTAAACTACCAAGCTGCTCTTAAGTCTATACAACTGACCTATTGACAATCTTAAATTCAGAAGAATTCAGAAGATTATTTGAATCTGTTGGCTTTCTATAGATGGTCAAGTAAAACCATTTTATTTTGACCGTTTCTTGTAGAGAACATTAAAATCAGTGTAAACTAAAATTGCAAAAGTTTTTGTTTAACAGGCAACAAAGGCACATTGTTTTCAATCACTTATTTGGTGAGTTATATATGTACCTAGAAATCACTTTTAGATAGTAATTTTCAGTTTCAGGGTCAAAAAGACTGAATTAAGTGCACAATAAAACATTCCGCAGGACAATAATTCTTTTATAGATACACCAAATAAGAGATATATTCATGGGAAAATAAGTGAAAATTAAAGTTGATTTTGGTGGCAGCATCATAAAAGGGCATCCTTGATTTCTTGGCGGCGGTGGGGAGGCAGGCACAGATATCGTGTTCCCTGTCGGACTGATAGCAAATTTTTAGGAGGTGGAATATGACTGTGGTCAAGGCTGCTCATGTCTTCTGCTTTGTGTTCATGTTAGAATGGGTCTTTGGCTTGGCAACAGAGAGGAAAAGACTGAGCTGGAAAAAGGAGTCAAGCACTCTGTGATTCACTGATGACAAGAATTAGAACAGGGACAACAAATGTCATTATCTTTGGCTTCAGTGGTGCACAGAGTCTTCATTGTGTAAGAACGAAGGATCAGGGTCTGCCTGAGAAGAATGTGGCCTTGTTGATAAGGAAAGAACAACGGATGATGATGATGATGATGATGTTGTTGATGACGGTCATATTCGTCCTGATAGGGCAACCCACATTCCTGTACTGTGAAGGTGTGTTGTGTTAGGTCTGCTAATTTGACGTCAGAAACACCTGCCACCTGCAGATGGTGCCGTTGATCACAATTTGAGCTACGGGTGACTTGACTAGAAACATCTTGTAAAGATCACGTCTTCTTTTCCTATTAAATACTTGATTAAAATATCTAGTCCAAGCCTACATCTGTTTAGGTTGAATGGATCTTTGAAGATCGTTTTCATTGTTGATTGATTGGTTTTCAGCATCATTAAAGACTCAGCTGGGAAAGTAAAAAGCTAGAGCTTGAGCTCTGCTGTTGGATGCATAATTCATAAAAACAGGGTTAGTTTTACAAAAAAAACTAGTACATAAATGCATAAATGCAATTCTCAGACCCATATTTCAAATGTGATAATGATCTGAACATACTTTTGCCTCTGAAAAGATCTTTGTCTTATTTGCTGCCTTTCCTCCATGTGCGTGCTTGCCTAGGGAGTCGCTCGGCATTGTCCCCCAGCCCATCAGCTGGTGCCCGGGCTCATACTGAGGGATCGGCAGACCTGCTGCTGGAAACTTCCTATTACAACTTCTACCAACCTTCCCGCTACCCCACCTATTACGGCAACCTCTACAACTACCAGCAATACCAGGTGATTAGCAATAACCAGTCTGCTGTTCATCAGAAACGAGTCAAACTCTATTTAAAGCCTTTTTTAAGGGCTCATACTATGTATTTTACATGCTTGTCCTGTTGGTTGGTTGGTTACCTGCGTACCTTCAACTTGCCTCAAGAGAGGGTTTTTGTGCCATTGTTTTAAACCAACTGTGGGCGAGCACAGCAGGGGAAATTTGTGCGTGTGCATGTCTGTGTGCCTTAAAGCTTTAGTGTGTAACTTTTTTATATCAATGAACTTCCGTTGCATTCAAGCCATTGCCAAATGAGTTGATATCAAAGCTAATTAAAACGTATCGGCTCCACGCGACTCTCTCTGTATTTCTCAACATGGCTGTGTTCAAAATTGGTGTCGTCCAGCAACTTTCGACAACAATTTTGCAACAATAATTACCTCTTCTGAAGAGTTCATTGTGTTTTTTTAATCCTCCGTGTTCTCCTTGGCTACGTAGCAACTGTGTGGAGGAGGGGTGGGGGTGAAGCGCGATCACGGATGACTTGTGTCATGTGGATGCGCCGACAGAATTGTTGTCATTACTTAGTATTCCTCATGGGGGAGAAAGAAACTACGCACTATAGCTTTAACTACAATTTATAATCTTATTTATATTGTCCTCATACCTTAAAGGTTCAATGTGTAGGAATTTCTCCCATCTAGCGTTGAGATTATATATCAACTCTCTCGCACCACGCAGGTCAAAGTACGTATTACAGCTACGGTAGCCTTTGTGCTTCAAAAAGCCGGTCTCTTGCTCTTTTCAATATCCTTTTTCTTTTTATGGGCGAAGAAGAAGACTCCTATTCCTAAAATTTGGATTTTGAGTGCATGTTTCCCACACATAGACTAATTTGTGGCGGTGCGCCATACAATCAACACCGGCCACCACATATTGCGTTTCGTTATTAATTAATGTAAAAAAAATTTTTTAACGCTATTTAAAACACGTAGCGTATTTGTTCAGCTGTATTTCCTTTCCCTGCTCTCCTCCGTCTCTCTGTCACTCACGCGTCTGTCACTCACTATACAGATACACACACAGCCCCTCCCCTCTGTGCACACAGCGTCTGTCTCCATCAAAACAAGAGAAGGCGGCTGGCGAAATTCCCAAGTTCACGAAAGGATCTTGTGAACACCTTTACACAATCACACATTAAAAAGTCCTATAAAAAATATTTTATATTCTGAATACAATGTTGTCGGTGTGTTAATGTTGGAGTCCCGACCCGACTCTTAGCAAACAAGCGATTGTGCCTGCTTTAGAAAGTTAACTAGTCGTAAGTTTGCGGTAAAATGCAGTTGGGTTGTCGAGGTCAAAACACTATATGTAGCAGCTGTGAATCAAATAAACTTATTATAAATAATGTTATGTCATTTTTTTACTCTATACTGAATGTTTGCTGCTTCAATCCAGATGAGTATTGAAAAGTATTTTCCGCGACTGAAAAAGGCAAGTGTTGAGGATGAGGACCAGCCTGAACCGGAGGTATCAGTCTGAAACAGTGCTGAAAAGTCCCACCAGTGTAATTAGTTATGTTATTAATTTGTTTACAATATTTTCAGGCTTCAACCAGTGCTGCTCAAGCAGAAAGACAGGGTCAGGGAGAGAAAGAGATAGATTTGTGAGGCATTGAAGAAAGAGTAGGAGAGGAGGATAGCATCCAACAGTGTGTCCTCCTCAGTTTTTGATACTTAATTGTTACGAAAATAAGTATTTCTTTCTTCTTCACCCCCCCCTAAGTTGAACCCAAACCCAACTACCATTGCAACCCAGCACTGGAAAATACAAACATAGCAAAACAATTAAAATACTTTTGCAATATAAAGTATTGTAATTAAAAGGCTGAATTTTTAGTAACATCTGTTTAACATCTGTCCTGTCTCAGAGATGGTACAGTACAGTTAACACGAGTCATATTCAAGAGTTAGAAAAAACACAGAGCCGAAAACCTCTCCGCTCTGTGTTGAAGACGGACTGGTGTCGTGTGTGTGTGTGTGTGTGTGTGTGTGTGTGTGTGTGTGTGTGTGTGTGTTAGAGGGGGGACTTTACATCCAACCTGCTTCATGCCACAGAAACAGAAGATAAGCTTCTTAGCTAGGAATCACCTCAGCATGAACAAAACTTACTTTCTATTACCTCATCACATAACTTGTCACAGTAAAATGAAACTCATCAATCAGCGTGCTCAACTGAAAGGGATGAAAGTAGCACCGAAGTAACACCAAAATCATTTTCAATCAGCTCTCAAATGATCATTACACATGAGAGCAAATACCTTTGGATATGCATACACTTTGAAAATAGAGGTCACTGATTGTTTTTCTGTAAAGTTGGAGAAACAGGCTTGTTACCGGAAGATACCAAGGTACCGAGGTGTCCATGAGCAAGGCGCTCACCTCCATACTTTACAGGATTGTTGTTGTGTAAATAAATCAAACTAGTACCTTCAAAAGTAGTTTGTTCTGATTGGTTTACAGATGTCTGTAAACATGATCAGGACACCTCAAACATCGTTCCAATCAACACTTTATACCAGTTAACTCTCACCATTGAAACAAACCTAGCCATAAGCTGAAGAGACATCAAAAGTACTTCTTAAATTAAAAATGTATTAAAATGATTAGCGCCCTAGGTACCTAGTGGTCTGAAACCCATAACATAATGACAATGTCATTGGTTTGATTGCAATAGGTGCCTTTATTGCATTCTCTCGCCATGTTTTCTCTGCTGTCAACTATCAAATGAAGGCAAAGAACACAGCTAGGGTTGCAAGTAACAATTATTATCAATTAATCTGTTATTTTGTATTAATTTATAAATCATTTAGCCATCACAAGTTACCAGAATAAAAAAAAATTTTTTTTTAAATGTACAAATGAAACAAACGAAAATCAGCTACATAAATCGACACATTTGAGAAGCGGGAGCCAGCAAATATTTAGCATATTGCTTGATTGATTCGCTATAAAAATTAATTATTTTTTTTCGTCAAATGAATTAACTGACTCATCGTTTCAGCAATGATGAAAGGCATGCATCATCCTGGTATATAAAATAACAGACTTATAAAGCAAATTTTATATATAAAAAAGGGAGAAAGCATCACTTGATATGACAGTGATGTAACTGATGCACGTGTAGGCAACCTTATGGACATTAGAAGTTAATTTTCTTTGTGTCTGGAAGTGATTTATATAAACATTTTATTTCTTTGTTTTCTTTCGAGATGGATGAGAGTGTCTGCTTTAATGTTGGCACTTATGGTATAACGTAGGACACATTGGGGAGATAGTATCCCACCAACACAGACTCTTGGTTCCTCATTCACCCATCTGTATATTCACACTGATTTATGCTTAAATGTATCTCTATTGTGTCAAATGAGATGAGCTTGTGCGTGAAGCAAATTAGATCCATTACTCTCCAGTGATCTCAGATGAGGTGGTTTGTTTTCTATGAAGAACATTTGTCCACCCCTGCTCTCTCCTATCCACCCCCTCTCCGTTTCCCCAATAGCAACATCTAGTTTTGGGGTCACTGCCTCCGCTAACCTGGCAGCGCACCGCACAGCCTGAATTGCAAAGGTTAATGGTATTGTCTGTCGGCAGAGGAACAAGCCGCTATGCCTCAGCGCTCAAAGGAGAAAGTGAGCACATTAATGCTAATCAGTTAGCACTCTTTAGCATAATTTAGCCATCCTCCTTTGTGATTTATGATATTTTTAGTGAAATTGTCAGGTTTAGAGGGGTACGTGCAACGTTTATTCAAATTCAGGGACTACTTTTTTTGTATTTGCATGAAGAGCTGGTTGTTGGAAGATGAGTTTCAATTGTGCCAAAAAAAAACACACAGTTTCACAATTTATAACTAGAAAGCGATGGACTATTTCTTTAGAAATAAAAGGAGATGTTTGTTATTACCTGAATTTGAATAATTATCATTTATACTGGTAAAAAAAAAAGATTTTATAAGATCTCTTTATTAAGATTTCTTGTGTCTCCCCTGTCTCCTTTACCTGTCCTAAACCTCCACAATGTAATGGGTTATACTTCAATCTTTGCATCCCTTACTGAAGTGATTATCCTTGAGTTACTCAATTTTGATTTGTCTCCATATTTGCTGTTAAAGCACTTATCTCTGTGGTCTTTCTGCACTATCCAGAGAGCTGAGGTTTCTCATTGACTTTCTGTTAGTTTCTGAAGCTCTTTTCTCTGTCATAACAACATAATAATAATAATAATAATCTAGTGAAAGTGTACTTTACATATTTTTAAGAATTATTTAATTAAAACTAATTTTATTATTTAAATGGCAATTTTCGCCTACAACATTTTTAAGTTGTTTTGCTCTAGATTAGCCTAATGCTGGTTTCATTCAAGTGCTGTGCCTGACACACAGCGATAAGTTTATAATAACGTTTTTGTACCAGTTACTTGACATTTTACAGTTACAGTAGATGGTTTGCAGAAGATTTAGGTTAGTAGGTTTTTTTCCTCTGCCAACCTCTTTGAAACTGTTTTTGTAAATGTCATTAAAATAAAAAATGTAATCATCAAGCTAATCGTAACAATGGTGATTGTCATAATATAGTCATCTAGGTCTTGAGCTCTTCCCACAAGGAAACACTGTGGTCTTTATCAGTGTTAGGCCATCTACCTCCTCCTCCTCCTCCTCCTCCTTCTCCTCCTCCTCTTCCTCCTCTTCTCTCCTGTGCACTCAGTGGTGCTTGGCTGTCATGCAGGTGTATGATGATAATATAAGGGTGGTGTAGAGCTTCCAGACAGGAGATGGTGCCAGATAAGGAGAACTCTCAGGGAGGTTAGGAAGCCCCCCCAGGAGTCAGCAAGTTAGCCAGTGAGTTTGGAGGAAGGAGTACATATTGTTCTTATTATAACCTATTCCATAATGTTCCTGTAGGGCACACTTACAAGTTATTCTTATTTTTAATTACATTACTGGCGTTACTGAGTTGTTGTTAATCTCATGTAGCTAATAATGACTTTCAGTCCACAACCCACAACTTAAACTCTATCCATTCACCTCTGCCAGAATTGGAAATTGACATTTGTTTACCTATTGCTTAGTGCCATGAAAATGCATTTAGAAACCTGACCTGGGGATGTAATTTGCCATCAAGTCTAAGTTATCATGAGGTCATCTATGATTCTGACAGAGTTGCATGTGCAGAATGCCTCTTTGAATGTATTTCAGTGGAGAAACACACAAAAAAACTAACTAACTAAACTAACTAACTAAAAAACAAAATCCTATAGATGTGCTGTCAGATGCACTGTTTCGGCCTTTACCACTAACTCTGCTGATACTCTTTGTGTAACAGTATACAAAATGTATGTTTGAATTTGGATATGGCGGTCATTGTTCAGTATGATTTTAGTACAGTGGGAGAAACGTAAGAATTTCCTTTTCATTTATTTTTGAAAAACACTAAACAGTGGCTCACAGGCCAGTCATGGAGTAAAAATGAAGGCAATCAATCAATTGTATAAGGTCGAGAGTTAATCTAAAAGAAAACAAAAGGCAATATGTCAACAACATTGGGTACACAAACCAACATTATTGTGGAGCACAAGCACAGAAAGGATGTCATTTGTAAATAGTATTGTAGCATATCTGAAGTAATGAACACTCCCAAGAAACTGTTTATTGCTTTAGCCTTTGGCCGCTTGAACACAGAAGAGAAAGTGGTAGTAATAGACTCACTTTAGAGGTATTTCCACAGATAATGTTACCAGACATGGTTGATGTTGCTATAATTTACTGGAAAAAAAACCCATGACCCACCCAAATCGTAGATAGTATGAGAGATTTAAACCTTTTCTATAAGCACGACAAAACAAAACTTGCCTTTTTGTGAGCAACTTTTACCAAGCCAGTTTTGTTTGGTGCTGTATGTGTCCTGCAAACCGTAAGCTTAGTGCACTTTCAAGACTCCAGTCCAATCTCTATTGTATTTTTCACAGCCTAATGCAAGAGCTGAGTGTAGCTTAAATAACAGTTTATAAAGCTGTCGGAGAATTGATGGTGTGGACAATACGGATGACATATTACAGGCTGACAGAAATCAAATTCCATAAAAGTGAAATTGAAAACCCTCTGTGAGGCGGCCTTGCTGCTGAGTAGACAGCTCGTTTTAAAGTTTTCAGAGGACTGGAGAAAGCCAGCACAGCGTGTTGCAGCTCATTTTTAGAGCAAGACATGGACGTGTGAATTCAAACACTACTTATTTTCTGTCATATATTATTTTATCTCTATATTTCTTCCTGGCAGATTAGGTTGTTTAAAGTGTTGCCTGTAAATATCTGATGGCTGATTTGGAGGATTGTACAGTCAAGCATTATGTGAAGGGGGTCACAGAACAAAAGTGTTTATATTGTATTGTACATTTTCAAACCCTAACCCTATTTCAGAGCTGAAACAGTCAATCGACCGAAAATGGATTGGCATTTAAGTAATTTTTAAAGCAAAAATGGAAAACATTGCCTCACAAATGCAAATATTTGCTGCTTTTCTATGTCACATATATTATTAAATAGAATATTTTTTGGGTTTTGGGTCGGTCAGACAAAACAAGACATTTGAAGATGTCATGATGATGACATTTTAAATGCTTAACAATTAATTGTTTGACTAAAAAAGAAGAAAATAATTGTTAGTTTCAGCTCTATTCTAGTCTTAAAGTACCCAAACATAGAATCACCAAAACCCAACAAGGGTCTTTGGTGGATTTAGCAAGGTCTCCAGGAATGTGATGATTAGGATGTTGTCTATGAAATAGAGCTGCACAATTAATCGAATTTTAATCACGATCACGAGCGATATTTAAAATGCTTCATTCCGTTCATAGAACGCTCTGTATCAAAGTTTATTTTTTTTTTCCAAAGCTCTGTAAACCACTCTGTGATCACGTGCCTCCATGAGCCAATCAGAGTTGTTCCCTGCATCGCACAGCTTAGTTTAGATGTTGACAGTCACAGAGGACAGAGTAACGTGAGGAGAATTCCACAACAGATAGCAGTCGGTCATAAGTCGTCACGAGGTTTACCAGTTGACCAGTAAACGCAACATTTTGTCCGGTCTGTGTTGTTTTTCAGACAACAGCAGTGACCAGTGCTAGTTTTAGCGGCAGACTGTTGTACGTCCCGCTGTTGGAATCCTCTACAGTGAAATACAGTCACACTACACCGTTTAGCTGTCAGCATTTTAGCCGTGTTTAATCCAGTTACTACTGTAGCTAACGGTAGGCTAACGTTACCTGCTGTGTAACGTGTTATTAGTGTTTAGTAGTGTGACATGTAGCGATGTTTCTGTTGCCTCTAACGTCTGTTTTGGAGCATCAGAGCGTAACGCAGACATTTAAGTGGCACCGTAATCCGCGTTGCAATTTCGTCCGGTAGATACCGGGCACCGGTGCCCTATTGGCTCCGGTGCCCTATTGGCACCGGATTTTAACATGCGCCATTAATGTGAACAGAAAATTGCGTTGCCTATATCTTTTCACGGCAAACGCGTATGTGTGGAAAGCGGTCGCACAACAGCTGAAATGGCATACTCCTTCATAGTATCCTTCAACAAAGGAGGAATGTAGCACAATATGGATGTATTGGCAGGAATGTAGCACAATATGGATGTGAAAGCCGTTATAATTAGCCTATGTAACAATAACATTTGTTTTGGTTAAAATCAACAAATACAATACAATACAAATATAAAATCAACACGATTAATGATAATTAATCGTGATCAATATATTGATCAAAATAATCGTAATTATCATTTTGGCCATAATCGTACAGCCCTACTATGAAATACAGCACATTAAGGGAATTGTTTCTCCTTTGTGCGTAAAATAGTTTTTTGTTGTTTTGTGTGAAGCAGATGCCCCATGGTGATGGCCGCGTGTCTAGCCACAACATGTCCTCTCAGTACCGCATGCATTCCTACTACCCAGCAGCCACCTACTTGAGTCAGGGCCTGGGCTCAACCACCTGTGTGCCACCCCTCTTCAGCATCGACGACAACAACAACAATAATAACAACAACTGCTCTGAGACCATGGCAGCCTGTGAGTTATTCACACACACACACACACACACACACACACACACACACACACACACACACACACACACAGTTTTCAGGCCCCATAAAGTTTTACCCAGACTTTATCAACGATGTAGATTCAAGGGAGGATTGCCCTCAAGTCAAGAGTGCCATAAAATGTATAAGATAAAATTAGTCTAAAGTGAAGTTTTTTTTAAACTTTTACTATGCTTTAACTTTACTTTTTTACTTTACTTCAAATACAGAACTGTGTCTGTGCAGTAGGTCTGACTCAAGTTCAAGTCATGTGTTGCATCAACTTTCAAACTGAGAATTTAGGAAGGAAGAAAAGCTACAAAGTTAGACTGCTTGTATCTTATGTTATCTTTTCTGTTTAAATGATGACAGAAGGTTTGTTAAACTTATGATCAGCTCTTCAGCCATAACCATATAGCATTTACAGGCATCAATGGAAGTTAAAAACACACATCTTTTGACTATAAATTGCAGCGTCACAGAAAAAGTAATCAATTTTAAAACAACCACAAAACTGTCAAAGAGTTTCTTTTCGTCACATTTAAAGATGAAGTAGATCTGATCTCTGATCTCTGACAACGCAGCAGTAGATTTCTGGCACTCCACGCCTCCAATCTTAGATGGGAATCTCAACTGAGCATGGGTTCCTGGATTTTCTGCCTTTCCCTGTAACTGTAAATGTGGGTAAATCAGAAGCATAGTGCTTTTATTTGTGCTAAGTATTTGTGGAACTTTGCAAGGAATGCATGTAAGTATACGATGAGAGTGAGATAATTCAGCACAGTGTAGTGTGAGAGAAAGGAGGATACTGGGCTGATTGGCATACCTGTTCAAACTAAACATGACGGGGATTTAAAATCTTGAATGTGTTTTTCTTTGTGCACTATTTTTGTTTTAGTGCACTTCAGGATGAAGGATGAATACATTTAAAATTGCAATTCAGTGAGACATTTTCTCTCCATCTTTGGTGCATTCACGGGCTGTTTCAAAGGTGTTTTGCGAGCACAGATTGCAAATGGTGGCATTCTGTTTCACAAATGATTGTCACTCACAAATTGCAGATACACTTGTAGTAGTAGTTTGTTGTTATAGAGGGGTATAGTATAGGCTTGCAAGTACTGTGTGGCATTTGCTATGATAAGTAAAACATGTCAAAATGAGTGCAAGAGGAAATTATCACATGTTGCATCCCTTTCCAATAGGGGCGCAAATGTGAGTGCTGACCCTGGGCATCTGCTTTGTCTGTTGGTGTATTTTAAATCATTGACAATAAACTTTAATACCAATGCAGACTACATCTACAAAAAGGCAAGGAAGGAAGTTACTGCTTACACCAACTATTCTGTTCTCACTGTTTACTCAAAGTAAAGGAACCAATTTTAAGCCCTAATTATTTAACTTTTGGATAGTCTGGGGATGTTAAATTGATGTTGTTTTAGTGCTCTATTTATGAAAGATGACATTTTGAGATTCCAGTTTATGATTTATTTTCTGTATTTACCTTTTGGAGGTGTAATGTTTAAAAAAATATTTTAAGAATACTGTTCTCCATTCCACAAATGTCATAGTCTCGCTTTGCCAGACCTTCCTCCACAGCGCTGCTGAGGAAGGTCTGGCTAGTCCACACAGCATTCCGGGATGGGAGAAAAACATGCTCTGGTTTATTGGCATTTCTTTAAAACAATCACAATCGTCTTGGGCGGCGCTAAGCACCAAGGAGAGCCATGGCACCGCTGCAAAGTAGCCTCAGGAAGGAACTTGTTTTGGTGGAACGTGTACGTTCAAAAGTTGTTTTAGTCACGCAACAGAAAACTCAGATTGGACAGATAGTCTAGCTAGCTGTCTGATTTACCCTGCAGAGATCTGAGGAGCAGTCAACCATAGTCGACATAAATCATCCAGAGTTTAAAATTCCAACACAATAATGCGGTAGGGTAACGGACATCTGGCCGAAAAGAGTGAAATCCAGAGGAATTTCCGGCGGCAACTGAGCAATCCCGGAAGTGGAACGTCGTGGACATAGACTACAATTGTCCTAATTGTTGTTGTCCGCTGATTGGCTAATTTACAAAGTGTATATGCATATTCAAATGAAATGCTGTTGATGAATATATTAGCACCAAGCAAGTCACTATGCTGTTTTTCGAGTTGCCCTCAGATGCACCCGTCACACATCAGGTGTGCAGAGATATTTTTCAGTTACATGAAGCCCTAACTGTGCAAAACTTATATAGCCTATGGTAAAATCAATCTTTTTCTTCTTGAAATTACCAACTCTGTCTGGTGTTACTCTGGTTTGTCAATGGAATGGGTTGTGATTGACAGAAGGCAGTGCTGTTATAACATGCCTCCTTTTGTTTGGAATTGAATGGGAGTAAAACAAGCCTAAAGGTTTAATACAACTAATTTATTATTTAATTATTTATTAATTATTTTATTAATTAATTTATTATTTATATCTTTAATGATGTATACAAACAATAAATCAAAATCACAATCATAATCAAAATACAGCAGTTTGATTAGTGATCTTACCACCCAGCACCCCAGCAAGTATTATCTGCGTGGGACCATAAGATAATTTTTTTTCAGGAATTAAAAGATTAAGTTGATTTGTTAAACAACAGTGGTTTTGTATATTATCACTCATTTATAAAGGACATAGAGGAAGAGCGCCATTAGCACACTATCAACATCCTTTTTATAGTGAAGAAGACTGTAAACACCAGCATCCCAAACCTAAAGACCCCCGCATCTCCCCTCGTACCTGTATTTGTTTATTACTTTAACCTGTTTGTTTCCTGTGAGGGTCCCATGTCAGCCTGCTGCCGTGATTCTCCATGCTCCATTACAAGATAACAACACTCACAGCGGGTGGTCCCACATTTGGTGTCAGACTCTTAACACCAGAGAAACAAACTGCTTAAATCAGTGTTTTCTTACAACCATTCTGACCCCTTAAAAACAAGCAATATATACTTGCAACACACACAGGTTGTATATTTTTTCTGTATTTTTTAATTAAACAGTGATTTTCTCTTTTTACCCTAAATATAATTTATATCCTTTTTTAATATGTTGAAAAATCAAAGCTGATTGTATATGACAGGACAGGGATGAAGAGTATTTCGAGCATCTGAAATTAAACAAGTCTCAGTTATATATATTCTACAACAGGTCAAAAATATTAGACCAAAACAAATCTCACATTGTACACTCAACAAGTTTCTTTGTTGATTTTGCACCTATTACAAAATTGAGACACTGAGAGAGAAAAATTGTTCAACATTGCGTTTGAATAAGGCACCCTAGTATGTATTACCTTTGAACTATTAAATCTTGCCTAATGTTTACAGAACATGTATGGATTCAGGCTAATGGCATTATACTTTTGCTATACTTATACATTTGAATACTTTTTTAGGCATAGACGTATAAATCTATCCTGTATTTCATAAGAAAAGGGCAAATATTTCAGCCACAGTAGAGAAAAGTAGAAAAAAAGTATTATTTTGCAGTAGAAATATGGGAGAGCTGAAGGATGGCATTCCTATAAAAAGATTTGGACTTAGTCAAAAGACTTATCAAAGAGTCAGTCCAAACATTGGGTGCCCACTTGGTACGACCACTGCCAAATCCAGTGTGTGGGTGTGTGTCTTATCTAAACAGGAGGCTTCCACTGACTGAATGAATCAGATGTTGTGTGAGAAACATTTTGGAGGCTAGTCCTTTCCCTTGTCTGTACAGTTGTCTGACTGTGTCCTTGATGTTGTTCCAAGGCTAATTCATATCTTATCAGCTGTGTTAAAATAACTGTAGGGTTATAAGCATGTTGTTCTTGTGAGCATCACATAATTAACTTTTTATCTTACGTAATGTGGCTGCAAAAAGGTACTGTAGCTTTTCTACTTTTTTATTTTGGTACTACTGAGTTCTTGAATTACTTGCTGAATTACTGTATTTCACATTGGTTTAGCTGGTCTTATCCAGAGTTGTTTTTTTTCAATTAAAGTTGAAACAATTAGTTTAGTAATTAATTGAAGTCAAGCAACAGAAAATTAATTTGTTTTGTCATTTTACCCAGAAATTACCAAACATTTTCTCATTTTTCTTTATTTTGTTTTTTCTTCTTCTTTTTTTTAAAGATAAATTAATTGTCTCATTTTCTCAATTAATTGTTTAGTCTACAGTGTGTGAAAGACATAATGAAAATGTCCCTCAAAAGTTCCTAGAGCAGTATAAGTATCAAAGAAGACGAAATTTGCAAATATTCACATTTGAGAAACTGGAACCATTTATGTTTTGGCAAGTAAATACTTTCACGATTTATCGATTATGAAAATAGTTACTTCTAAATATTCTGTTGATCGATGAATCGACTAAATGCCTCAGCACTATTTTGGACTGTTGGATAAAAACATGTAATGTAAAGACGTCGTCTTGGGTTTGGACATTTTCACTTATTTTCTGACCATTTTCTGACTTTTCTTAGGCTAAATGACTAATCAGTTAATTCACAGAATAATGAGTAGGTTGATTGATAATGTAAAGTTGCAGCCCAATTTCCCAACTCCCTAAACCAGCTAAAGTAAGAAAGGCACGCCAATATACAGAATATTGTCCTGGTCATTGATTTAATTTGACATTTGCTTCAGCACATCAAAATTTAGCCGCATCTGCTTTTAATCTTTAAACTGTTTTGCTTCGACCGAACATTTCGTGAACCTCCAGATCATCCATGAGGAGGAAATAGCTGTGAGCTCTGAGCCTACCTGCCCTCCCCTTCTACCTGGCTGACAAACAGCGCCTCACCAGATTTATCTCCCTCCCAGGATAGGGCTAATCAGTTGGCCAAATACAGAGATCCAAATAACCTTCAGGAGTGCCACGCTGTCCTTTCCCCTCCTCGCCTCCTTCTCCTCCTCTTCCTCCCCCCTCTCCGCCCTCCCCCTCCGCAGGCCCCGCTGTCTCCGCAAAATTGCCTTCTGGAGTTAGTGAGCGGGAACAGTTAAGATTTACAAACAATGATGAAGCTTGTCATGCGTCTTTCTCCATCCGTCACGGCGGGCCGGGCGGAGCTGTGGGTAGAACCGTCCTGGTGTTCTTCATAAAAGCCAGCTCTCTGTGAAATACGCCCCCGGCCGGCCTGTTTACTGCCCCGCGCTCGTCAGCAGCCCCGCCGCCGTAAATCGCCGAGCGGGAGGTGACAGAGCAGTCTATCAAACTCCCACCCCACCTCGCTGCCCTCCCAACATCTCACATCACAGCGCTGCCCCCCCCCCCCCCCCCCCTCTCCTCTCCCCTCCATATATACACACACAAAGACACACACACTGTTTCTCCACAAACACCTGCCCCACTTCCTCACTAGGAGGCTCAGATGAGCTGCCCCAAAAGAGTTATGGCTGTTTCAGTCTTACAGGAGACAGCTTCAAGCCGAGTCTGTCTGTGTTTATGTTCTTTCTTTTTTTGTCCTTGTCTAGACTTTTTTCAAAATTCAAAACTGCTCAAAGTTTGTCAGCACAGCAACTTTCCTTTTACTTACTTCTTACTTTTTTTTTTTTTAGAAAACAAGATTTATACTAATGTCAGACCTCAAAATCGAGCGCCGCCGTGCTGGCTATACGTTTGTCTGTTTTGTTATATTGGTGTCAGCACGGAGCGTACAGTAATTTAAATGCAAATCAGATTGTTGAGGTATTGCAGATGTTAATCCTGCTAATCGATAGACCTGTGTGAGCCCATTAAGTTAGAAATCCATTACTATCTTTCTAGATGATATTCTATTGATTTTTCTTGCTTAAATCTATACTGTACTGTACACCAAAGTGAGTTACTGCGTATAAAGTTTGTCGTTTCAGGTTCTCCGCCTCCTCTGAAATAAAAAGAGTAAAAAAACGACAGAGAGATTGGCATCAGTAAGTTTCTTTGTTTCGTGTGTAAAATGGGATTTACCTGCTTTCAGATCAGATTACCTCAAACTCATACCCACATACTCTCTTACACACAAATAAACAGTAAAGGAAGTCCCTTCAAGCGCACACACACACACACACACACACACACACACACACACACACACACACACCCTGCATGTACTTGCGCACACACACACACACACACACACACACACACACACACACACACACACACACACACACACACACACACACACACTCAAGGCTAGACTCATTCTGGAGATGTCAAAAAGGCCTCTCACTCTTTTGGATTTATTAAACCCGAAACAAATCGGTACTTCTAACCCAAGAGGTGACCTTTTCAAAGGAAGTGCTGTTTTTTGTCACCTCAGTACATGCCCTCTGTGTTGTTTCGCTACCTGAGGAAAGCAAAGGCTAGAAGGTGTCTCTATTGGTTTGTGATGAAATGTTTTAATCTTGACAATTAATACTGTTTTTTTGTAAAGTGTTTTACTACTTACATCGTTAAGTTGTAGTACCTCACGTATCCCATTAAGACTGGGCTAAAGTTGGTTCGTTCAACATAATTTCAAAATAAAGTTCGGACCATCTTCAACATATTCATTTGAATTCTGATTCAAACACTGATAATATCTTGCCCAAGTCATTGAAAACAATTTAACTTTTCAACCAACTTTAGGCAGGTTTTAATCTAAATCCTAATCCTAAACAATCACTGTGTTCACTGGGATTGGCTGCATGGCATTTTCTGGAAGTCCTTGCTTAAATATGTTGTGACTATTAGTATTTCTGAGATTGCTCTAATGAAATCTTTGCTCAGTGTTGACGTTGGACAGGAAAGATGGAAGATGAATGGAACACAAGGGAACCTGTGTAGTAAACCCCTGGAATTCCCCTTTTACATTAGAGGTTTATAAAACTTCATTCATAATTAATAAATCAATGTTCTTTTGATTTTATCACTGTGCATCCATTAAAATATTCCTGCTGGTTTGTACATTCGGTAAATTACAAAATGTCTCTTTTTAATGAGAAAGATGAGACAATGTGGCAATAAACAGATTGCACAGTTTAAGTTTTTTGTACTTGATATCACCTTTTCTCAAAAAAAGTTCAGTAAACACTACACAGTTGAAAATGTATCAAGATGTTGCAGTTTGAAAGGAGCGGTGTTGCTACATTGTAAACTCTTAGAGATATCTCCGGAAGGTTAATAAATCCCAGAAAATATTCAAATTTCTTTGTAGTTTTTTCAGAAAATGACTTGAGGTAAAGACTTCAATCTGTAAGTAAGAGCCAGCACCGGAGAAAGTGACCCTGCTGGGGCCCTGTCAGGCCCCAGAGGGCCTCATTGAATGTGTGGGTGATTGAGTGTCTCTCCTGGTTCTTGGTTACAGTTGGAAAGTAGTGTGCCTGTCAGATTGTCTTCCCCACCCTGCTGTGCTGCTAAGTGTCCTGCTAGCCTCTGGGGCCTGTGGATGGGCTAAATACCAGTGTAATTGTCTGCTCAGGGCACAAGCACCGTTGTAATGTGTTGTACAACACCACCATTAACACAGGCCTGGGGCTGTAGAGACATTAAATGGCCGGGACTGTGTAGTTTATGTCCTCTTCCCCTTACTCTCTTTCTCTCTCTCTCTCTCTCTCTCTCTCTCTCTCTCTCTCACTTACACACTAACACACATACTGTCCAGCTTTGAGGGACCTGACTGGGAAATGAAACGTGATTCTATTGACTTCTGTTTTATCTTATGCCGTCTTTTGTACAGCAATATATAACCATCAAAGGTAGTGTGAGTTATTTCAGTCTGATGTCCTGTGTCTGCAAATGTAGGTATGTTTGTTTCTGTAAATGCAGTATGTGCAGAGTTAAGTACTGATTGTTTCTTAAGTTATTAAGTTATCTTGAGAGCTTTGCTTGAAAAATGTATATTTTAATGATGCTAACTTTCTCTTTTTATTGTCCAGGCACTACAGTATAATCCAGATAAGAGAAGATTTGAAAGAAATTCAGATATTTTTTATCTAGGTTACCTTTATCTTACTGTGCCATCACAAAATTTAAAAGCAGCAGTGTTATGTTTGTGGACTTTTTTTGCCTCGCAGGTTGCCCTAAACATCTAATTAGTTAAGCATTTTGGGGTTACATTCAAGACCTGCATACACTAAGCTGAAACCTACTGAAATTTGGTCTTCATATCATTTAATATATATTGTGACTTACAGGTGTCAATGTGTAGCGATAATATTTCCCTAAGAAGATGGTAGAATTAATGTTTAAGAAAAGGCAGTGCTCTTTTTAATTAGGATACAGTGTGCATTTATAATAAAGCAAATCATAGCATTTCTAATTCCTGACCTCCGTTATGGGAAGTACGATAACTGATCTAATCTAACTGTATGTCATTTGCTAATTTCCAGGTTTTTCTTCCTCCCTGACCCCCAACAAAAGTGAACAAAATGAGTAATATCCTTATCTGAAGGGGTTTCATGGGTTTTGTCCTTCAATTTAGACAAATTACTGTCCAAACTAATATAACATTTAAATTCCTAACATTTGAAAACATGTTTATCGCATAGGGTGTGTATGTAAATGTAATCTGCATGTAAAATACTTACTTACACACTCGCGTCTCTACACATGAAGCTGATGTTGTTTTCCTGATATCTTTGTACAAAACAGACTTGGTTAGTTACGGTGCTTTCCTACCTAATCATGCTCTTGTAGTCACTTTCCCTACGTTTGTTCTGAGCAGCAGCGGCGGTGGCTCAGCGTGGATTGACGAATGGTGTTGCCTTGGCAGCTCTCTGAAACAGCTGAACGACTTGGATAAACATATATGGCAGCTTTAGCACCCACAGGAGGTGTCCTTCTTTTCATAGCAATATATTTCACTCTTCCTGTGTCCTTTACTTTGGCATTTTTCTTACCCTGTCGACTCACAATTAATCTCTTGTTTAAACCATAACGATAGAAAAGTCCCGCAAATATTGATCGGGTTGCCTCAACTCATTATTGCATATCCATAACTTTTCGACGGATCACGTCAAAAAGCGATAGACTGACAGGCCATTTTGTGAGTTGATGGGGCACAGTAGCCGAAATGGAGATTTAGCATAGGGACGAGGGCTATGTCACGCCTCCCGGCAGTCATCTTCATCGGGGACAGATTGGTTAACAATGCAGGAGCAAAGGTTCCTCTCTGCTTTATTAGCCTTTGACCCCAACACTGATGCCTTCTGTCAGCCTGCATCGGCCCTCCGTTCTATTCAGCTCTACAGCAAACCAATAATGACCATTTAAGTGTTTTCTGACCTCCCGTAATGGCTGCAAAACACACTGCATCCATTTGAACAATAGTCTCCACAGCTCTTCATTTGTGAGATGAAAGAATGAGAAATATGTGGAAGATTTAACTTGCACACACATGAACTTGAATAGTCCTCATTCATGATAATGCAAAAGCTATTATTTGACTCTTTATTTAGTTCTTTAATAAGGGTGTTTGATGTGGCTTGAAATTAGTAGTAGCTCAGGTTTCACTACCAGGCTTACTGTAAAAGCAGTGGTCACAGTCCCCTGTGGGCACTCGTAGCATTTGCTTTACCACCACCAGCAATATTTCAGAAGCCTTAACTCGTAAGTGAAAATGCATTTGGTTGGTTTTAGTAAAACCAAATGAGATTTTTATTAAGAAGGAAAGTTACTTTACACAGCAACTGAAAATGTTGCTGATGATCATTTAATGTGACACAGATTAGTTTTTTTTAAATTATGAAATTTCCAACCTTGTCTGCTTAAAATTATGTTTATACAACATTTTTTAATGGAATTATGCCCAAATTATGGGTGTTGCAGCATCAAAATATCAGACACACATCACACATACAGAATATACATGAAGTAAAAGGATACAATATACATGAAATAATAATAGGATAGAATATAAGTTTCTACAAGTTGGGAATAAAAACTGTACAACTGTTTAACTAGTATTGATAAAGCTGTAGGTAAACAAACCTATTGTGCAAGTTGCAATTAGTGCAGTTGTGATGTCTATGAGTCTTCACTCACTGTCACTGTCTGTCACTCTTATCTGTCACTGTTACTAGTGGCGAGGCTGTAGGGATGGCAGTGGTGGTCGGTCCACCACTTTAGTCCAAACTGAAATATCTTAACAACTATTCGATGGATTACCAGGAAATTCTATACAGACATTCATTATTCCTAGAGGATAAATCCGAATTACTTTGGTGGTCCCTGTTTTTTTTCCTCCAACACTGCCAGCAAGTTAACATTTTCACTACTCCATTGAACTAGCTCAACATCTGGATTTCCACAAGATTGTGGAACTGAAATTCATGGTGCCCAGTAGATGAAGCCTTGATTGATATTTGTGGTTCAGGGTGAAATATCTCCACAACTGTTGGGTGGATTACTGCGCATTTTGGTGCAGACATTCATGGTTTTTGGAAACAATGGATACCTTATCTTTTCGGCATTGCAGTGACTTCCTTTTGTCATCAGACATCGGTTTCATCATAAATGTTTTGCAGAATTAGGAGTCATTCCAAAAAAGTCAGATATGAGCAGTGATTTGAAACTGAGGGTGAAGGTCTGCGGTGTGAACATCAGCTGAGGGGCATGAGTCTCCACTGTTCAGCGCTCAGAATTTAAAGCCTGTCTGCTCTTTGACTGAGTTTTCTGGGCCATTAAGTCCTGCTGCTGGCCTGATGATGAGAAGCCAGACGCCTATATCGTTTCTAGAGAGGAGAGCGTCCATCTCTACAAGGGTCGTCCTCAGTTGGACCCCCATGGGACCCTGTCAAACTGGCCAGGGCTGATTTCTTTAGACACAGTTCGTATCATTTTAATGGGAGACATTTAATCCCAGGCCAACCTTGTCATGTGACAAGCAACTCTTCATTTCTAAGATTGAATTTTTGTTCCCATGATGATAGCCTCCACTAAGTGCTCTTGTCCCTCACAGCACTGACAAATTCATACAGGTGATTGTTTTCTTTGGTAACTTGCAGGTTGTGCATTGAATACTGTCACACTGAGCAATTTCTAGACTGTAAGACATGGTTGAATGCTCTGGAAAGGCTAAATGGACCTTTAGTTTAGATTATTTTGTCAAACTTTTACACTTGATGTCACATTGTGTTCAAAATCTCTTGTGGTTTAACTACAATAACAACATGCAGCTAGCTCTGTAGCAAGTGTGTCAACATAATGAATTTATCATTAATGTCCTTAATAACGTACATGAAATTACTGTTTCATACACTACTCAACTTCTTTTAAAACTTAACTACAAAAAACATTTCTTGGACCTGGCTTTGTGCATGGGGGTATTTGTCATGTTGAAACAGGAAAAGGGCCTTCACCAAACTGTTACCACAAAGTTGGAAGCATACTGTTGTTTAAAGGGATACTTCACCGATTTAGCATTAAGCTTTGTATCAGCAGAAACACGGTAGTATTTTTGAATGACCGTGCTTCCCTCCCTCATGTCCCCCTGAGAGGGGAGATCTCTGTATTGTGGGTCTGGAAAAATGTATACCGATGACGCAAAAATCGTCGTTTTACGTCATCGGTATACATTTTTCCAGAGGCAAAGGACTACAGCCAGTACTTCCGCATAGCCCATAGGGGGTTGGACTCTGGGCTTTTTCCGGAGATTGCCGAGGTAAAAACGAGTGTCAGCCATCTTGAATCATCGCTTAGCTTCTCAGCAGAAACAGATTTATTCATCCTGAAGGAAATTTTAGAACAACAATTATGAGCATTCAAACTACCGCACACGTGTACCAACGGGATACATTGGTACAGATCGGAGAATATGCAGGACACTTTATTACAGACGGAATACTCGACACAGCTTCGCCCGCCTGCTCTGGCCGGTAAAGGGACATCATCAGCGGGGAACGTTGAACGAGTTTGCGGGTGGAAAACATTAGCCGGCCACCTGTTCCATCAATCCTGCTTGCAAGTGTCCGCTCATTAGACAACAAACTGGACTACATCCAACTTCGACGAAACTCCCAACACAAGTTCAGAGACTGCTGTGTTTTTGTTGTTGTGGAAACAATTGCTGTATCGGACTATCCAGCTACCAGGCCGGCTGGTCTGTCAGCAGGTAAGACTAGCTAGTGGAGGTGAGCTGTGTTAACACGGACTGCCTGGTGCAGAAATGGGGGTGCTTGTATCCAACTAACTGCTAACTGCTGGTGGAGTTTGTGACTGTTAAATGCCGACCATTCTACATTACACGCAAATTTGTATACTCGGTGATGCAGCCCACCAAGCGCTAATGCTAGTAGCTAGCTATGTGTTAGCTGAACTTTACGGAGCATATCATGTGCGTGCACTAACTAGCCTGTTTCGTATGTCGTTTTTATATAATGTTGTTTTCATATATTTTAATTGTGTAACCAATTGAGCCACGGTGAAACGTTGTTTCATGTATATGGTTGAAATGACAATAAAACACACTAAAGTTGAGTTGACTGTCTCACTGTCTGTCTGTAACGGTAGGCGTGGCTTGGGAGTAGATGCTAAAGCAGCGAAGCAAGTGCATTCTGGGATTTGGTGTCTTTCATCCACATGAGCCAAAAACACATTTTCTGGCTTTTCTCAGCCTAGAAGCCAGCAATTTCTTAAAGAATTTTACATTTCTACTACATAAGTGACCCAGTTTAAAGATATATTCATCTTTCCAACGGTGAAATATCCCTTTAACATATCACTATATGCTGGTGGTAGCATTACGTATATTAATTTGAACAAAAAGGCAGAGTCCAAATATTGAACAGCCTCACTTCAAAAGTGCGCAAAAAAATGGATGCCCATGTTTCCATGTATTATATTTAAGATAAAATACATAATCAGTCATTAAAGTCATTGTCAGAGCAAAAAGTTCAGTACAGTAACTCACATCATAGTTAATGCAGAAATGTGTGTGTGTGTGTGCATGCGTGTGCATGCGTGTGCACGCCTGTGTGTGTTTACTTAAGTGTTATCTACCCCTATGACCCTTGTGTACGGTGGATGAGTGTAGAGTATGAAACCCACAGAAAGAGCTTATCCCCGCTTCATCAGACTGAATTACCATCTCCTCTCACATCTGGGCTTTTGTTCCCCTCTTTGGCAGCAGCAGAAATGATTGCACCTTCATTCACTCCCTCCCTCCTTCTCTTAACAGGACAAGTGGGAGGTTAAAAAAAAGCTTCCTTTTGTTATTCCACACAAAGACTGTTTAATAGTTTGGAAATCTTATATAGAGTGCTGAGTGACTGGGAAAAGGTCAAAAGTTCATTCAGCAGAATAAACTTTCTTTCAATATCACCAGCAGGTAAAGTTGGTCTTGTAACAAGCTTTTTTTTGGACACAGCCTCAACCTGAAAATAGACTCTGTATTACACAAGAGCTTTTCTTTTCATGGTGTTCACAAGGAGAGAATTATTACCCCTCACAACTGTGTGTCAGCAGAATTGTACTATAACAGCTGAAAACTCAAAGATCTCATATTCAAATTGTGGGACTGGAATTGGCAGTAGTTAGGTGTCTAAAGACCTTTAAAACAAACTTCAACATGTTGGTGAAGTTGGTGCCAAAAACTCAACAACTTCATTACGAGTGACAAAGGTTTGTTCCCAAAATCATTGCTGTAATACTATGGTTTTAGGTGTCATTGGCAGTGGTAGAAAGTAGCTTTTTACTGTACTTAAGTACAATTTGAGGTACTTAACCTAAGTATTTCTATTTTTTTTACTTTCTACTTCACTAGATTTCAGTGGGAAAGAATGTACTTTTTACTCCACTACATGTATTTAACAGCTACAGTTACAAATTACTTTTCAATTTAAGATTTTACATAGAAAAAAAACATGTGGTCAGTAGGGGTGCACGATTCAGAAAATGTCACGATTCGATTGAATATCGATTTTCGATTAAAAAAACGATTTACAGTATGTAAATGTAGTTACTTTTCCCATGTGATTGCAGTAGACATACAATTTAAAAGAAAAGAAACACAACAAATTAAATGTAGTTTGATATTACTTTATATGTCTTTATACAAAAATAAAAAACTTTTGCAACTAAAAACTGCAAAAGTGCCAAGCTTTGGCCAGCTTTCAAATACATTTAATTCAATATTCAATATGTATAAAACTGTTAAATAAAAAGAGCTTTTATATTTAGCTTTAAAGTGCTGTACTCAGATCAAACAAAAAATACTGCTAAATATGGTATAAGGAGTACTTCAGCTACCAGGTTGACTGTTGAAATGTGAACTTGACTGTGCACATTGAACACATTGCCAAAGTTCTTTTTAGAACTGTGGCAACTACAGTCCATTCAACAGAACTTTTGTGATGTGTCAGAATCACATAATGGATACACATTTAGGTATGTGTGTGTGTGTGTGTGTGTGTGTGTGTGTGTGTGTGTGTGTGTGTGTGTGTAACCAATTCATAGTCCACCACTGGCTGGAATCATTCATTCATTACATTCTTTTGCAGAAACAGAAGCTGGTCTATGTGTTTTGGAGTGAGCATGCGTCGCTGTGCAGTTACGATGTCTCCGGCAGTTGAGAACACTCTCTGACGCAACGGTGGGAGTTTAGAGCATTGAAAGAGAGTGCATTGGTTGACTGGCATGTTAGGAGGAGGTACTTTAGGTTGTTGTTTGTCCACATCTTTAATGTTAATCTCTGGGTGATGCCGTACCATGTGAGTTCTCAAGTTTGTGGTGTTTCCAAAATACTTAACTTTGCTTTGCAAAGCCTGCATATAGCATGATTCCTATCAAGTTCTGTCTTCCCCTCGAGGTTATAAAAGCTGAAATGTGTCCAAACTCTCGCCTTCAATGAGGATGGAGCGTTCTCTTAATACATCCATGGGATGGAGCAGGTTGAATAATTCTTTCTGTGAGGTTTGCCATTGTTTGCACCGACTAAACTACTTCTGCTGCACTCGTTCTTCTTCTGATTATGACAAGAGTGCCCAGACGTCAGTGTGAATTTGACGCAGCGTCGTCTATGGGAATGGCGAGGTAATGACATTTCAAGACAACAGTGTCAAAACGAAAAGAAAAAAAAAAGAATTGATTTTTGGAATTCTGTGAATCGATTTTGAATCGGTAGAGCTTGAATCTCGATTCAAATTCAAATCAATCTTTTTGCACACCCCTAGTGGTCAGCTTCTAAAATGCAATTAGTCAAAGCTGGTCTAGTTTGGCCACATTGTCTTGTCTCAGATGTCTATGAGTTGTTGACGGGACGTTTCCCCTCTAAACTCTTCAGATGGTTTCATTAAAATAACAGTTTGAATCCCAAAGAGATCAAATTCAATATTTCACTAAAAGTATATTAGAGAAAAAAAACTTACTTTACATTCATCAGGTGGCCAGAAACAACTCCAATTAAATTATGTTGCTCTGTAACTGCTGGATGTGTAAATTGACAACTGTTAGCTAACTTACTACTTAAAAGATTATACTGTATGTCAATGTTGTGTTCACAACTTGTGAAAAATGATTATACTAGTCGATTAATTAATTCACCTATTGGACCAAACAAGCAATTTCAAGGCATCACTTTAAGATCTGAAAATTCAGTTTTCTGACATTTTTTTGACCATTCAATGAATCTATTGATCAAACAAATAATAATTAAAAAAGAAAATGTTTTAAGTGGTGGCCGGGTTGGCTCAGTGGGTAGAGCAGGCACGCATATACTGAGAGGTTTATGCCTCGACGCAGAGGTCCAGGGTTTGAATCCGACCTGTGGCGATTTCCTGCATGTCTTCCCCCTCTGTCTCACCTAGCTGTCCTATCAAATAAAGGTGGAAAAACACAAAAAAATATTAAATACATTTTAAATGTTTAATTGCAGCCTTAGTGTCATTCTCGATGGCTAATTGAGAACAAGTCTTTCTGGTGTGTCAGCAACATTAATCTGTATTTAACAGGAGAGCAGAGGACAGCCGGATGCAGTGGAGAACATGTGTACAAGCAGTGTCATGATTTAACATCTCTAGTGAAACTAACACGTCCAGTTGCTTTCAGGCTTTAATTACACATCATAGATTTCTTGCTGATGAACAGGCAGAGAATTAACAGGGAACGGGGCTAATTCACAGCTGCTGCTCTCCTCCACCCACATGCTGTTATTGCTGTACAAGTAGACCGCTGAGAGCAGGCTGCACTTAGCTACACAAACATTAGTATTAACGATTGGGCTGCCAGTTTGAAATTGGTGACAAACTGCAGACGGGCAAAAATTGGAGTCCGAAACCAATCAGGAAGTTAATGAGGAGAAAAATTACTCCTCTTTTCCCCTCCCACCACTGCTGAGGAGTAGAGAGAGAGAGAGATGGTGAGGGATGAGAAAGCACGAGGGAGGCAAATCGAGAAGTCAGAGGATTCTGGGAAACACTGGACATCAGCTCTTGTTTATATTAATGTTATACTGATCATTATGTTATTCTGACTAGATATTTGTGAAAGTCCAACATAATCATGAAAATGTAATGTAATTTTTAATGTTTTAGGCTGTGACTGGAGCACATTTAAACAAAGGGGTATTATCTGGCAGCGTTGATCGTAAAATATCTTTAAAAAACAGAATATTATATATTTTTACTAAATGTTTCTCATGATCAGGGCTGATCTTATGAGAACTGAACTAATGATTGTTTTCAAAATCGATTAATCTGCCAATCATTTTCTTGATTCATTGATCAATATTTTGGTCTATTAAATATCAGAAAACAGTGAAAGAATGTCCTTCACAATTTCTCAAAGCCCAAGATGATGTCTTCCAATGTCTTGTTTTGTTGACCAACAGTCAAAACCCCAAAGAGATTTACTTTACAATGATATGAAACAAAGGAAAACCAGCAAATATTCAAATTTAAGAAGAAATTTAGGTACTGATTACAATTAGTTTGTAGCAAAAGTACAGAAAGCTAGCATCAAATATTCAAAATTTGGCTGCATGTGTTCAGACAATATCTATGTATAACATTTTAAAACTTTGGCTTTTTTGTTAAAGGGAAATAGGATTTTTCATAAAAACATGCCTTTATTCTTTTGTCCTAGAATCCTATGTATTGTTTTGGTATTGATACGGAATCTTGTATCATATTGAAATAGTATAGAAAAATGTCAACTATTACGTGAATATTAAAACCATTCATTGACAAATAATTAATAGATGAAACAATTTATCATACAGTGTACCCTAAAACATATATGAAATACTGGAAAACAGAGCTGAACAATTAGTTGATTTATTGACAATCAATCCACAGGAAATTAATTGCAATTATTTTAATCAATTAACATTTTGAAAGCTAAAATACCACATTATTAGTTCCAATTTCTCAAACTGGAGGATTTGCTGCTTTTCAGTTTAATGGACAATTAAGTGACAAGATGTTACCTTGACGAGTAAATTTCACAATTTTGTGACATTATTTTTTGATTACTTGAGATATTGATAACATCAAAAATCATTAGTTGCAGCCTTACTAGAAAAATATCCATCATCAGTTCCCAGAGCAACATGAGACGTCCTACTGTCTCTTTGTGGATTACAAGAGGACATAATGGAACATTACATGCATTATCATGGACATTATCATTGAGCATTTTGAATTAACCATATACAGTAATAAACCTGTACTTGAGACTGTACATACATACATACATACATATATATCCATATGCAACTCACCAAGAAGCAATGTGAAATGGAGCAACTTATGATCCTTACAATTAAGACAACTTAAATTGTTTGTCCAACCAAATAATTTCTCATTTGAGATGCTAGAACCAGTGAATGTTTGTCATTTTTACTTAATAAATTACTTAAAAGAGAAACCATTTATCAAAATTGTTGCCTAATCAATCAGTTGACCAATTGTTTCAGCACAACACCAAAACTAATTCTAAGTTGTCTATTGTTAAGTACTTCAAAGTCAGTTTCTTCACAGATAAATCTCCTGTTATATGGCTTGATCAAGGTTATAAATGAGGATAAAACAAAACCGTTGAAGGTTCGCAAGAGTAATTAAATGTCAGTAACATTTGAACGCCTGTTCAAACAGCCTGACGTCTCTTGTCATTGTCCTCACAGTGTTATTAGAGTGCTATAAGAGTGTGCAGTTGCTGCAGACAAGTGTTGAAATGGGTGGATGCACAGACAGTGGCTCTCATGTTAACTGTAAAAGTTTGTTTTGTGTTTAGTGCCTTCCCTTTTTGCTGACTGATTCAATTTGCTATATATCCTGAAGAATCGTTTGACCGCGCAGCCATATTTATATCAGGTGAATACAGAGAGGATCATTTATTCTGCAGCACTGATGATACGACTTTCCTCTGTCTCACTATAGTATTTCTCTTCTCCTTTTTATTTACTCACCTTACAGTGCAAAGACATTTTTTATTTTATGTGTGCTGCTGTGCTGTCTACCTACCCAAGGCAATATGAGTTTATCATATTAATGACTTTGAGGAGTATCCAAGAAAAAAAGATTTGTTGCTCATTGCCTGAAAGAAAAGTGAGAGATTTGAGGTTTATTTACTTTTCAATTATATAAACATCCTTTACCATAGTGGAACAACAATTCAATGTTGTTTTGCCAAAACACTGACAAGTAAATATTATCACAGATGTGGTATTTTACCACTTTAACACATTTTGTAATGGCCCGGTTTTAAGGATGTTGATCTCACATTGGGGACTAGTATCCATTTTAGAGAGGGGGTTGTAGCCGATTCTGTGGTCTGTCCCGGGACCATGGTCTCTGGCACGGACCAGTGGTTACTGCCATTAGGGGTGCTCGAGACACTGGTTGTGACCAGCTCCTCAGTGGTCTGCCCTGTGGTCTGTCAAGCGGCTTTAGTATTTTCTCCCCTTTTCTGTCGTTTTGGCAGCACTGTTAGCTGGATAAATGTCAGAGATCATAATCTTTTGTCTATAAAATACACTATATCAGATATATTATGATTATTATTGTTATTTTTATTGATTATGAAGATCACTGGCACGGACCAGCTGGTCTAGCGCCCCTAGTGGTTGTGACCACTGGTCCGTGCCAGAGACCACTGGTCCGTGCCACAGAGCAACTGGTCGCGACCACTGAGGAGCTGGTCGCGACCAGTGTCTCTAGCGCCCCTAGTGGCAGTAACCACTGGTCCCTGTCAGAGACCACTGGTCCGTGCCACAGAGCAACTGGTCGCAACCACTGAGGAGCTGGTCGCGACCAGTGTCTCTAGCGCCCCTAGTGGCAGTAACCACTGGTCCCTGCCAGAGACCATGGTCCCGGGACAGACCATGGAATCGGCTACAACCCCTGCTGCCATTTTAGGTGTGTGATACAGCGCATCTGTCAGTATCAACACCAGTTGCAGCATGGGGTATTATGGGTTTTATGAGATCATGATGGAAACAAGATGACCAGAAGTTCCTGATGTGCATTAATTGCATTTTCTATTGCTGATTGCTACATTTGGATGGAAAACTGTCTACTGAGACAGGCAAGACGCAATGAATCATACAAATCAGCATAGGCACTCTTCAGACAGTCTCTCCTCGAAGACATTCGTGTTATTGTACTTGGTTGTTTACATTAAATTGACAATAGTTGCCTACTTTCACACCTCCACACACACACCTGTTCAATTGTGTGAAGTGGCCCTGACTGTTGGATTGTCTGTCAGCTAGTGTCCTCAGTGGCTCTCTGATCAGGACTCTCTTGTCTGTCTCGTCCCTGCAGCCTTCTCCCCCAGCAGCATCACCACTGGTCACGACTCCACCATGACCTGCAGGTCCATCAGCTCCCTGGTTAACTCCGATGTCAACGCTGAGTGCGAGGTCGGCAGCGAGACGCCAAACTTCACCATCAATTCCATCATCGATGGTGACGCCACCAAATAAAAGAAGCTAAGGATAACTTTACACAACAAAAGCATTACGAGATCAGTTGATCAAAGTTACTGCAGTTACTGTTCGCTGCAGGTTTCTCTGTTTGTGTCCAGCAGGCACGATAACGTATTTTCCACACCTTAGTTGAGAATACAGGTCGTCTTCGTATTTTAGCTAATTTTTAGCTGTTAAATGTTTTGTTGAAGCTAGTTCACCAGCATAGAAAGTGCTCGGAAAGTAAAAAAATGTACAAGTTCACAAATAACAGCACGCAATTACTTGAGAAGCATTCTCCAGAAGATAAAGATAACCAAACATACATTGAATAAGTCTCTTGATTATCAGTAATCAAGATTGGACCAAATTATTCATACTAGACGGTTGTACACTAGTTTTTCCTCTTCAGAATTAGGCTGTTTGGATAAACCCTTTATAAAGGCGACTAAATATACAGTAAATAAGTGACGTATTTTGTTTTTGTAAAGTTGTACACTTGTTGTTCCTTTTCGGAAAGCAACTGTTAATGCAAAGTGAAGTATTTTTTTATTATCCAAAAGATAAAGTGACGCAACATGCTGAATAATGATATTCAAATCCTTTTCAAGCATGCAGTAAAATGGACCAGTGCAGTTTTGACACAGTATGGTTAGATATTAGTGGACGATCTTTTGACAATCAGAATACAGGCTTAGTGTTTGCAATCACCGTTACTTAAATCTCAAGCACTTATTTAGAAATAGTCAAAGGCTAAATTTGGCCAAATGCCCTGGTTGACGTGCAATACATGTAGTATAGGTTAAGATTTTTTAGTTTGTATTAGTTTATTGTTTTTCAGCTTTTGAAGTCTGTTTTGTGGTCCAGTTAACCAGAAGACAAAGTTGAGCCCATCCTTTTTAGTAAGCACTGATTTGGTGATTTGCAGGTCAAAAGATGTCGAGGTTAAATAGTAAGTCAACACTAGGCTGAATAGCAGCGTTTTTCTGCCCTTTTTGGTTGAAAGTTTCAAGTGTGTTTCACCTGTGTTACCACACCCAACTGTGATGTCACGGTGCACTGACACACCCTGGAGTACACATCTACACCACTGCAACAAAGGGGAGAAGTTAAACCACTGGAGGTCAGCAACATAAAGATGTTTAGGTGGTGTTAGGCTACATCTAATAGTTGTTTAAACAGTATTTAGATGACTGTGTATATATATATGTATGTATATAAATACTGTCATTAAGACTTCGTAAAAACTGATACTGGATTTTTGAGGATGAAATAGTAGTTGAAAACTTTGATGATACATCGGATGCCAATTTTTCATAGACACAAACATTTTTGATAAGGATTCCTTAAATTTTAACGAATTGTGACAATTGAGATAAGGTATATTTTATCAGACGTTATAGAAACTTATTAATCTGGTGGTTTATTTAATGGTTTCTAAATGATCTCAAACATTTCTTTGGCATTTCTGTACAGCAATTACTTGTTGACATGTACACCACGATGAATATATCTGCTGATATTGGATAGCCTGGACTATTTATCCACCTAGCGCTATCAAAAACTTTCAAACTAAAATATTGCCCAGATGTATGCCTACACTAATGCCAAAGACATCTTTTGACCTGTTTGTACAGTGTGATCAGATCGTTTTGGAAAAATATGTGAAAATTGCATTTCCTGTTGTCCGGTATAAATAAATGTGTCACTGAATTAAAGTTTTAGAGTAGAAAACATCTCTGATAGAGACTCTGGGATATCCTCCTGCAGGACAACGTGTGACTGGAGGGTTAGCAGGGAGAAAAACAGGCAGGTTAGACATAAATCATGTTTCCCTCCGTTGCGTTGGCATGTGATGAGCACCGGCTGCTTATTTATGGCACCGATCCAGCGGCATCATTTATTCCACAGAATTTGCATGTCTATTGTATATTTAACCCCTTCAGGCCTGGAGTTTTACTAAACACATGGGTGACTGTTTACACCTTGGTACGGCCTTGTAGATACAGCGGAAGCTGAGTACCTGGATTTGTAGCAGTGATGTGTAGAGCTGAAACAATTTGTGGATTAGTTGACCCAGAAAATGAATCAGCAACCATTAATCATTTAAGGCATTTTTTTCAAGCAAGGTTGTTTAAATTGAAGTCCATTTTCTTTTGGTTTTGGACTGTTGTGATGTCACTTTGGGATCTGGGAAAATGCCACTTTCCATTGTTTTCTGATGCTTTATAGACCAAATAACTAATCAGTTAATAAATAAATAATTTGATGAATCTATAATAAAACATAATCGTTAGTTGTGTTTTTTAACATAAATACCTGGTCACAGTGTTGCTTTGTGTAAGTAAATACCCCCAAAGCTGTTTTTTTTATTCTATGAACTAATGAATGTAATCCTGTTGCCCACTTTTGAGTTGTGCTGTTTAAGTGTTAATTAAAAAAACAACTCATATGAGATTTTGCCAACTTTTCTGCCTTTGTGAAGCCGACTAGTACACCACTGTACTGCATATTGTTGATGTGTTTTGTGTTTTATGGAGATTCAGTTCCAATTGCATGCTTTGAAAGTGTTTATTTGTGTTTGCGTTTGAATAAGACAGCAACAAAAGTAATTTGGAGTCTCGGAGTTTATGTCGCTACAACTTTTAGGTAAATAAAAACGCTTTAAAGTGATGGAGTGTAAATGTGATGCTGGAAACAACAATATAAAACAGACAAAGAAAATTACTTGTATTTTCTTTCTGCTGCGTTGTGGGGACATTCATTGGATTCTGCCCCATCTGTTGTAATCAATAACGTGACCATCTTGTTTTTTTATGAAACGCACTTACTCTTAATTTCATCCACCAGTGGTTTTAGAGAGAAGAATGTGGAGTTACCTAGAAGGCTTTGACATTATAAATCACCTCTTGAGACCAGATTGTACAGCAGTATCGATTGATCCTGATATATCACAGAAATTTACTGTCACTTCTGTTTTCAATTAAAGATACAATCAGTCAGATAATGACTTAATTGGATTTTACAGAAGATTGAGTTTTATTGCCCCGTGCTTTACGAGTTTAGTTAAGGAAGGCCATTTTATCATGGTTGTCAGGGGCGACCGGCTGCCGCTTGCCTTGTCCTTCTGTAGCTGTTGCCCCGGTGTACAGCGCAGGGGAGAAAGTGTCACAGGATTGGTTTTCCTTGAGCTGCCTCTGCCTCCATGAATCATGCCCTCACCATAATAGATCAAATCTGCTCGGATCCCACCGCGACACCTGCAGGTGGAGTGATTGCTGCTCGACACAGACAGGAAGTGTTGGATGAGGACGCCGTGAGCTCAGAGGTGGAAACTTAAAACTGTTTTGGATCATTTTTTAGATTATATATTCATGTCTGAGGATGCCACTCTCAGTTGACTGGAGAGTAAAGAATATTCTTTAAGATTAGTTTGGATCAGCTCACCTGCTCAGGTGCCAGAGATAATCTGATTGGTTGTTTGTTACACCCAAGCGGTAACGTCCAGTGACAGAATTTTAATCTGGGGATAAACAATCGAACACATTTGGGAACATTCGTGGCCACATTAGGCCTGTCACCACATAAAGGCTCTCCAACAAAAAGTGTATGACATAAGCCAACATTTTTTTCAGTTTTTCTGCCTGAAGTGCTGTAATTTACAGAAACTCTAATGCAGATTTGCCCTCCCAACTTTCTTAGTTCCTCATACTTCATCAACTTTGGGCCACTAATAAGCCACTAATATCTGTATCGATGTACAGGGCCTTTGGATTTTTCTACAGACTGAAACTGTAAATGTCTCAAATGGAAACAAATTTGAAATACCAAAGCAATTGAGGCGGATATATTAAACACTTTTCAAGATCATACAGTAAATTTACCGAGCTAAATCACAAAAAGGAGCATCTTTTACACATTGAGATGCTGATTTGTACAATTTGTGTAGCCAAACATTTCTCTTTAAACATGTCATTTTTTGTTTTTCAAAGCATCTCTAAATTCCTTGAGTATTTTTGAAAAGGCTAATAGCCAACTTCTCTGCATGTACTGGCTGTAGTTGATAGTCTGTCCTGTTTGCTGGCTAGTAGTTGGACGATCGCAGTGCTGTTTGAAGGACAGGCAGAGCTCCGGTCATAAATGTCCAAGCACCAATAAACAGGCTGAACTAGACAGACTAAACCAACTTAACAGGCCGCTGTGACTCCGAGCATCCACAACCAATCTGAGGACGTTACCCATCATTTGTCTTTACACCTGCTCTGCCTGATCTGAGAGGAGGACCACACTTCTCCACCAGTGGAGTTTCTATAATTGACTTAGACTTTTAGATTTTCCTTTATTCCACGATGACACCCTCAAGAAGGTATATTGATGTAGTTACACATGAAGATATATAAATAAATAAATAATGAATGACTTATCATATTTATAATTATGTTAACATATTTAAAAAAAAGAAAACTGCCATAAAAGGTGAAGAACTGCCAATCACAGGATTGTATAATAATTGTGTAAGTGTCAAATTCAAAAAATATAATATTAGAATAGCTGATTTTGTCATTCATTTTTTAGAGTTTTTCAACTTATTTTGTAGTATCCTAAAAAAAAAAACATAGACTTCCTTTTTCCCTGGAGATTGATGGTGGCTGAGTGATGTTCTCACTGATTCAGACGTCCGGCTAATTTCTCTGTAGGATCTCCGTGTCCCGCCTCCCCGGGGAGACTTAAATCAGCGTTTCTGTGACAGGACTTCTGAGTGGCAGCAACCCCCCAATCAGCACCTAATAATAACTCCACTCGGCAGAGGTCAGCTCCTCCTCCTGCTCCTACACCTTCTGAAGAGGGGCCCTGCTGGAAGAGTTGCCTCTGCTAATATAAACATGAGGTCCAAGATGTTGAATGAGTGACAAGAGTAAAGCAAATATTGAAGAAAAATATAATTTTGCAAAGCAGAAATTAATTTTTGAAAAAACTTTCAAATATTAACAATAACTTGGAGGCCCCACTGCAGTGACTCTGAGGACCCCCTGTTGAAGATCTCTGCTCTAAATGATGTTAATTATGAACAGTAATCCTATACTAACATACAGTTGGCTATCATTAGGCCTTTTTTTAAAGAACATGTATGTTTGTAGATTAAAATCTTTTTTGTGTTTTATATTAAATGCACATTCAGCAGATGATATTTAAATAAGTCTTTCTGCATCTTTAACTTGCATCAAGATAAATAAATAAAATCAGGCTTTATGCCAATTACAGTGCATCCTGCAGTAAAAACTTGTATTCCAGTTTGTGTTTTAGTCTTTTATCAACGAACAACATGAATAAATTTATTATGCGTTGTGGTGTAGGCGTTCACCCGCCACCTCCCACTCCCCACAAATCTACTCGGCCGGCACAAACTGCAAAGCCACTCTAGTCACCTTGAAATTTCCTCTGCTATTTTCCAATTAAAAGCTTAATAGCCCTGGAGACGGGCTTCATGTGGGGAAGTTTACCGTGCTCTTATTCTCTGTAAGCCGCGCAAGGCTCGGATCCCATTATTTGCTTGAATAAACCTTTTTTACGGTCAGAAATGGGCCCCGGCTTTGTCCGGTGTTATGTTTCAATGCCCTCTATTAGTCCAGCAGAAGGGACATATCAGCATCCTCAACATAGTTCCCAAAGGGCTTTTATACATGTGGAGACCTAATCATCTAAGTTATGTAAGATTGTGTAAAAGGTACGAGAAGCTGGGAGCACTTTGTCCAAATTAAGTCTTATAGTCTGTGGGCCTGCAGGCAACAGGGAGGGGAAATATACACTAAAGTCCTGACTTTTAAAATCTAAATATATGAGATCTTTGAGCTGTATGTTTATGTTATTTCCTAAAAATGAACATTTGTGGGAATATGTATCTAAAGAGACCTGAGTTTTGACAGCTGGGATGTCACATTATTCTCATTTGAGTGTAACAATTGAGTTGTTGGACTTAAAAATAAGTGTAAAGCTTTAAGTCTAATTATTTATGATGCTGTCTTCAGTCTAAATGGCATGTTTTTTTTTCATGTTGAATTGTTAAAATATTAATTTTATGTGTCATATTTTTCTCAATCTACAAATCGGTGCCAACAGAAAAGGCACAGACTTGTGCATGTAGTCTTTTAAAGTATTATACATGTTTGATTGGTTGTTTGCTTTATGCAGGGACTTGTTTTTCCCCTCAGTGTTGACAGCTGGGATGTCACATTTGATACTCAGTTGACTTATGGCTACACATCTTTTACAGTAGGTATTTATGGTGCTACTATGAGTTTAAATGTCATGTTTTTTTTTTCCATCTTTACTTGTTTTAAGAAATGTGTATGCTTTATATTTTAAAAATCTACATTTGGATGCCAATAGAAAAGACACTAAGTTATGCGGTTTGTCTTTTAAACTTTATCTTTACCATAAATGTTTCCTGATTGCTGGGGGTGGCTGTGGTTCAGAGGTACTGTAGAGTGGGTCGGCCCTCAACCACAAGATTGGTGGTAGTTTCACTATAAATGTCATGTTTTTCTCATGTTAACTGTTATATAGGCAATTTCTTTAAAAATCTTCAAATGGGTGCCATCAGAAGAAGCACTGACTGTCTTCTAACCTCCTTTGAATCTTTTAATGGATATTTGTTTCATAAAGGAACCTACGTTTCCTTGCATAGAAAATGTTACATTACAGGCCAGTATTGACAGCTGGTGTGTTAAGAAAAGGTTTTATATTTAGCATCAACAAAGTCCAACAGTTAAGTATAGATTTATAAGCTTACACATATCTTTTTAGATATTTTCCCAAGGGGATAAATGAATTGTCCTGCAGTTTGACCTTTTTCTGGACCAATTCTGGAGATAAAGTTGCAGCTTCCTTGCTAAAGCTTTGAGGAGTCTCAACTTTTCATTTCAGCTACTTGATCAAGTCTTACAATCTTTAAATACATGGCGGGGATGTTTGTTTCCGCAACCCAGTATGTTTGTAGTCTTCTTGAATTTTGACAGAAGGTTATTGTCCCGTTTTTTTTAAGGAAACTCTACAAACGTGTGAACCTTGCAGGGAAACATTATCTGATCCTCACTGGCAGGTTGTTTTTTTTTCCCCTCTCAGCCTCACATGGACATTTTTTGCAGCGTGCTTTGACGCAAGTGACAGCGTTTGGTTACTCGTCTCCATAAGTGCGTGTCAGCCCTGATGCATATCTGTGCTGTCAGCCGGGGGAAAGGTGGATCCTCCACAACAAGCCAACACCTCTTATCGTCACCCTGTCATGCGTGTGGCAGAGCAGCTCCATCCAGCTCCATCTCTCGGACTGCTGCTGACAACAACACTCCCGCCCCGCCTCGCCTCTTCGCAGATGCACTTGCGCGTCCTGGAAAACACGCTGACAGAATGAATGGCTACGGGTCCCCCTACCTGTACATGGGGGCTCCGGTGTCTCAGCCCCGGGCCCCGCTGCAGAGGACCCCCAAGTGCGCGCGCTGCCGGAACCACGGCGTGCTGTCGTGGCTCAAAGGTCACAAGCGCTACTGCCGCTTCAAGGACTGCACCTGCGAGAAGTGCATCCTCATCATCGAGCGGCAGCGCGTCATGGCGGCACAGGTGGCGCTCCGCAGGCAGCAGGCCAACGAGAGTCTGGAGAGCCTCATCCCGGAGTCCCTCAGAGTGCTGCCCGGCATCGGCATAGCTGGAGCCGACGAGGGGAACCAGGGAGCACCGCCGAGGACTGAAGAGCTGGAGCTGAGGTGGAGCAGCACGGAGCCGGTGCAGGCCGAAGCACAAACATGCACAGGTGGGAGAATAATTAAGAGGACTGCAGGATGTAGTTTAACTTGAAATGTTTCAATTCCTGATGAATTATGACTTTTATTTGATGGAATTACATCAATGAAAAATGGCCCAAATTATGAAATGACGTTCTTTTTTTGCAGAAAAAAAACTAATAATGACAGAAATAATTAAAAACTGCTACTTATTGCAAGGCTATTGTACATATTAAATAAGTCACAGAGTGCCACATTCTCACAGGACCTTTTTACCAATACATATCTATGTTGTGCATTGTTTTTACAGTTTTCACACAATCATGCATAAAGATTATGTCAGAAAAATATTTGTTATTTAAAATAACAAAAAAATCCGTTCCTAAATAAATACATACAGATGTTTAATCTTGTAGGCTACACAGTGTTTGGATGGTAGCATTGTTTAAAAGTAGCCTACTTTAAGATAATGACATTTGTGTGCATTTTTAGGTCATATGCCTAGCTCTAAATGTTGCTTTATGTAGGGAATGACAACTTTGCTGAAATGAAAGGATTCATTCCAACCATTTCCATTAAAGGTCAAATAAAACATTGTTTGTTTTTGTGACATTTTTACAAAATATTTTTGAAAATGTTTGGATTTTAAGAAAAGCCACCAAAAAAACTCATTAAGCTTATATGAATTATTAAAAGGGATCTGACAGCATTTGTATTAAGTTCATGTCGCATTTTTGTCATTATATACAGTATATAGCCATATTGGAAGTTGCATGATTGTTTTTTTCTTTTTCTTTTACAAGGAATTATTTTACACTAAGCTTACAAAAATAAACAATTATTCAGTGTTTATCATTTTGTAAAATAGCATAGACCTGTGCTCAATTTGAGGCTGCAAAACTCCTTTTTAACAAAAGAATATCAATTCGTAGATAAAGCTGTTTTAATTTCAGTATTTTAATAGTTTGTTACCTTCTGTTTGTTGTTGAGCGAGCAAATACGTTTTTATTGAAGTTTTCATGAAAAAGCAATAGGCCTATGCCCAATATTCCCCCCTGGCGTGATAATTATAGGCTGTACTGAATTAGCCTATTGAATATTATGTTATAATATCTAACAGAACAGTGCAGATTTGGGTTGTTTTCTAAGACTTAAACATTTGGACACAATCACCGATCAGCTGACTCCACATCACGCTGACAAACGGAGCTGAGTGGTTTAAAAGATTACAGTAATCAGCGGCGGACAGGACCAATCGAATGTAATCGCCATATTTCTTGCAGGAGGTCAACTTCAGATGAAATGTTACCGAGCAACAAGCGATCTGTTTACAAAATGTGGTCAAAAGGCATCGACGGTAGATTCCTAACTGACACACAGTCAGCACTTTGTGTTAACAGCTTTGGAGAGGAGAAAGTCAAGTAAATCCGCATTATTCTCTGTGTTGGAGACAACTTGACAAGCGATTAATTCTGTGTTCCGTTTCTCTTGATGAGAGCTTAGGAGAGTGGACTTGGAGTTTGCATTCAAAGGACAGAAATGTTTTTGAAGTCAGATTGGTGTATTTTATTCACTGAATAGGCTACTTTGTGCATGGCTTTCCTGCAACCTGAAATGTGTGTTTCCTGCCCAAACTTGTTCCCTGACTGTCTGTTCCTTGTGTTGCAGAGCCGACAGAGGACGGTCCTGATGAGGGGTCCGGGGGTGAAAACGGGGGGAGCTCCAGTGAGAAGGAGCAGGACCCGGTCAGCTCCCCTGAAGGCTCCAAACCAAACTCCTGCTACACCCCGGAGCCCCCAGAGACCTCCTCCCACCCGGGGGACAGTCGCTACAGCCTCCCTAAAGCCGGCAGCACAGAGAAGGAGGCCAAAGCCGAGAGTCCTCAGAAGTATCCGGTCAGTTCTGGAGAGCAGGGCGTGCTGATCGAAGGCCTCGCCGGCTCCATCAACCTGCCCTTCAGCCTCCGATCCAACCGGCCGCCGCTCGAGGTTCTCAAGAAGATCTTCCCCGCTCACAAGCCTCCTGTCCTGGACCTCATCCTCCGAGGCTGTGGGGGGGATCTGGTGGGGGCCATCGAGGTACTGCTCTCCAGCCGGAGTCCTGACGGGAGCGCGCACCCGCACGCCGACCCGCACCAGGACGCCTTATTGCTGCCTTCAAACGGACACCTGTTCGAGCACACGCTGGGCTCCTACCACCCGGTGTCCTCCTCCGCCAAGTGGTCGGTGGGCTCTGCTTTCCGGGTCCCCGAGTCCCTCCGGTTCACATCCGACTCTGCTTCGGGCGTGGTGTCCACCGGTCCGCTGGGTGTCCCCCTGCAGCACCCGTCCTTCCCGCAGCCCACGCGCTACCCGCTCATGCTGCGCAACTCTCTGACTCGCAGCCAGGCCAGCCCCTTCATGCACAACGACGTGACTCTGTGGAATACCATGGCTCTGCAGCAGCAGTACCAGCTCCGCTCGGCGGCCCAGTACGTGTCGCCGTTCTCTCCCGCAGCCCCAACCGGCCCCGGTGGCTCCGTGTTCCGCAGCTCCCCCATTCTCCCCTCCAGACCATCAGAGGAGCAGCGCATCAGCATCCAGGAGGAGAGCTGCACGCTGGGATCCAAACCCGGCCTCTACTCCCCTGATGAGGAGTACGAAGAACGCTCCGACTCCGCAGACTCCCGCATCCTGAACTCATCCACCTAAAGTAGCAGCTGATGGACTTATACAGCAGGGGACACCACAATGTATTACTATGAATGGACATCCAGTGTGTGTGTGTGTGTGTGTGTGTGTGTGTGTGTGTGTGTGTGTGTGTGTGTGTGTGTAGCCAAAAGGGTCTTTTTCTGTCTTGTTTGAATTGAACTTTGTCAAGCAATCACCCTTTGATAAGGTGATGTTAACCCTCTAACATCCACTCATGCTTTCAAGATGTCAAGTGGACACGACCAAAATCGGATGAATGTAACAGACTCACATTGTTTTTGAAAATCTCTCATCTATTTCCTGCAAGCATGTTTAGTACTGTGAAAGTTTTCGATGTTAAGGATCATCAATGCATGTGAAGAGTATGCCAAATAAAGAGAGTTTTCCAAATGGATCAGATTGTTGTCTTTAGTGTCACTGACTATTAATAATTATTTAATTGCAAATGGTTGGCTGAATTGATATTTAACATAGGTTTCAATATTTCAAATGAAATGTTAAATACAGCTGGTATCTCAATATTGACTTTATTGTAACAGTGGTATGAATTACATAACTAATCTTATACCCTAAGTAAAATCATGTGTAGAGACAAGCAGTGGTAGAAAGTTACTAAGTACATTAACTTAATTACTGCACTTCGGTAATTCTGAGGTACTTTACTCGAGTGTTTCCATGTTATGCTATTTTATACTTCTATTCCACATACGTTTCAGAGGAAAATATTTTAAGACATTACATTTAACAACTTTAGTTACTTTGCAGATTCATAATAACGATACAAAATGTAATAAACTAATAAATTATATAATATTACAGTATACATGTAAAATTAGCTTCACCTTTACCAGCTGCAACACTGTAATGAAAACATTAATGCATCATTAATTATAATTAATTATAATCCATTAATATATATGATTTTGAAGTAGGCCATTCTGCATAATGAGTACTTTTACTCTTGGGACTTTAGGTAGGCTGATGCTAATACTTTGGTACCTAAAGTTTTGAATGCAGGACTTTCACTTTTAACAGAGTATTTTCACACTGTATTACTACTTTTATAAGTAAAAAGGTCTGAATACTTCCTCCACCACTGGAGACGGGACAGACATATCAAATCATAACAATTCAACAAATGCTCTACAGTAATCGGTGTTCTTTTTTGAGGTGACTATGTGGGAGCAATTTGCTGAATATTATAAGTGTAACAGCATTTCACATAAAGCATCGTGTATCTAACAAAATGCAGCTCTGATATACAGATCCGAGCATGCAGGATTTGTTAAAATATCACCACAAAACATAACAGTAACACTCACAGATGCTGAAAAGAACCACACATCTCTAAAAAGTCAACTTTTCATGCTAAACAGCCCTGTTTACAGCTCTGTGACGATGCATTTTCTAGCTGATCCAAGAGGCTTTTAAAATAGTTTATTTAGGTAAGAAGTAGGGGAATTTTCTCAATATATAAGGGTACATTTCAACCTTCGGTTTGTCACAAACATTCAAAATCAACATGGCTTTCACTGGACAAGAAGGGGATGGTCTGTAATCTGAAAAGTAACTAAAGCTGTCAGACAAATGTATAATTATGTAGTATTAATATTTTTCTCTGAGATGTAGTGGAGTAAAATTGTAAAGTTGCATACAACTACACTGAATTTGTACAGTACTTGAATAAATATGTTATACTCCACCACTGATGGTCGGTAATGAATTGGTCCAATACAGAAAAGAGTGTGTTATATAAAATAAATAGTATGGACACTAGTGTCATAGTATTCAGTTTGAAGTTACCCGTACAGGTGTTAACATTATGCATCTTGGTTAAAGAAATGAAAATGAAAAAATGTTAGAATAAAACGCAGTAAAACTAGACATTGTTGGCGGTCATTAAATCAGACCTCTTTTGAGACGAGCTTACAGGCCGAGCATCAGTCAGTTCGACCCGTCTGGAAATGTTCTTGGTACATCTGTGTTGCTGTTGTTTCTCACAGAGGTTTGGAATTAAGCTGCTCTGCAGTGCTGAGAGTCGCTGGTTGGTTTCTTTGACAGTCAGACTCTGCTGTAATCAGACCACAACTGACTTTTACAAGTCAATTAACAGCTGTCAAATCACTAGCTTTAAAAAGTGTGATTTTTTTTACACTCTCATTTATTAGACTTCCTGAATAGTCAGCAGTGGTAGAAAGTGACTAAGTAGTGTACCTAAGTACAATTTTGAGGTAGGCATACTTGTACTTTACTTGAGTATTTCCCATTTCTATTACTTTATACTTCTACTCCACTACATTTCACAGAAATGTGAATTGTTGTACTTTATCTCCATTAGGCAATGACACTATATTGTACTGATAATCCATTTTACAAATAGAGGTGCAGAAACGAAGTACTTAGTGATCATCTCCCTTAGTTAAAACCTTTCAAATGCCGCCATCTAGTGGTGAAATACATCTACATCATGTTTATGTCAAAGGCTAAATCTCACAACTGAACATAACACAGTTAATTAAGTTCAAAGCTGTAGAAAAGCCAAAGAAAAACAAAAAAAAATCCCCATGAATATATTTTTAGACTCATGTTATCATCATTCATTTTCTAAATGTCTCCAGGGTTCGAATCCCAATCCTTGCTCAAGGGCACCTCAACAGTTCTTCCTGAGAGTGGGGAGAGTATTTATTGTATCACTGTCTCTACAGTTTTCCCAAACCAGTCAAATAAAACACACTGTGTGTTTCTGGTTAACTTTCTAAATACAATTTCTGATCACGTTTCTGTTATGAGGTTGTTTTCCTCACTGAAACCTGCTCCAGTCTGCCACCCTGTGGCCCAAATGGGTATTTTGTTTTACTATATCCTCCTGAGGCCTACAGTTTAGTACACAATATCACTGAGGTCAAAGGTGACAATGCTTCATTTATTTCTCATCATCAATATTTTATTGCAACATGTAAAAGCAGCTGGTGCAGCCTCATTAAATGCAGCAGAGACTTCATGCAGGAAAATACTTTTGGTTTGACTATTTTAAACAGGCCCTGTTCAGACCTGGCTTTAACATGTTTCAAGTGGACAGCTACAAGTACATGTGTTCACACCTGATCTTGATTCGTAGTACAGACCTCTGGCTTTAGAATATGTCTCCATATGCATCTTGAGTGACCACCACTTGTGATTAGATCATACTGTCCAGCTCTACATGCAAAAACACATGTACAGCCTTTGTGTTAGCAAAGACAAAAGTACGTTATTGGTTTTAACGGTTTGAACCCGCCGGAGGCAGTAATGCCTAGTCTGAATTTTGTACTATTGGTGGACCAAAACAAACATTGTGAAGGTGTTACTTTGAGCTCTGGGTAATTCTTACAGCATTTCTCACTATTAACAAAATGTGTACCAAACAAACAATCAATCGATGGAGCAATTAATCATCAGATTAATCCATAATGAAAAAAAAAACATTACTTACAGTCCGACAAAAAAAATAGTTGAACTGATCTCCACTTTGTGGCCGGGTTAGGGTTAGGGTCTCCCCTTTCATGTCTTCATCTGTCCTGTGGAAATAAAGGCCTAAAAAATAATCTTTGTAAAACAAAAATGAGCTCCACTTCAACCAACATCAGTAAAATCCTGCTGTTACACGTATGCATACAATACATGAACAATAAAAATCTAATGATATAATATAATGTATAATAGTTTAAAAGTCACAGCGGAAATTTTACATTTAAAGTACATTTTGATTACATAATTTTACTTGAGTAACATTTTCAATGCAGAACTTTACAGTTTGGTGTCAGTACTTTTACTAAAGTAAAGGATCTGAATACTTCCTCCACCACTGCAGTCCACAGGTGAAGGACACATCCTCCTGTTTGTTGCACATTATCCAGGAGAGGTCGAGGTGTCAGACAGAGACAAATGTCCCGCCTGGTGTTGTATTCAGCTGCATGTGTTGCCGGTCCATCAGAGGCTAATTAACATAACAGGATCCCCAGTGATCCCACTCTGCTCTTCTGTCTATACACAGCTCCTGTTACACTTTACGGCATGCACAGCAGGACACTTCCAACAAGATGCTGTTGTTTCAATCAACCCCAAAAGTAAACTGGACAGCGTGTGAGAAAGTGTCATTATGTGTCTGTGTCTTTCTTCAGGTTGAGCCCATTAAAAAGGATCAGTTAAACCTTTGTACTGAGTAATTTCCAGAAACACCCAAAATAAACATTACGATAAAGAGCTATACTCCATTTAAGACAGATATACCCTTGTTTAGAAATACAAATGGTGGAGCTAGGCCTTCAAAACAAACATCATTTTTTTTCTTTTTTAAGTCCTTTTTAAGTCTTTAGGGATAGAAAAAACACCACAAGATTATATGTTTATATTTTACGTTTATTGAATGCTGAAAAATATGGATTGTAGACACATTTTCCAAAGTTTTTTGAGAGAAAAAAAAAAAGAAAGTGTTTGTTTAGTTTTGCATCACGATACCTGGGATCCCTTCAAGGATATGTGCAAACTCCTAAAGGATCCCAACTACCCTACAAGGACCCTTGAAATTCCTTCAATAATGTCTGGAGCCCCGTGAAGGATCGTTGGATCCCTGTACCCCTGTAAATCCATTCAGTGATACCCCTGCAATGATCCAACATTAAAACTCCTTTACTAACTCCTCAAGGGTACCTGGACAGTGTCAAAAAACCCTCCTCTAAAAATGCCTGAAATCCATTTCAAGATTCTTGGACCCTTAAAATTAGAACTCCCTCAAGAACTCATGAAACCTCCTCAAGGACCCTGAAAACTCTTAAAAGATCCCCAGACCCTTGCAAGGACCCCTGAAATTCCGTCAATATTGCCAGAATCCTTTCAAGGAAGCCCCATGTTGACCCCTGGGTCTCATCAGAGACTACTGAATTTTCTGTAATATTTGCTGGATGTCATTCAAGGATCCTGAAAGATCCCCTGAAGACCCTTGAAATTCCAACTCGCTCAGTAAGGCCTGAAATACATTCAAGGATCCATGGAACCCCGTCAATGATTTCCTGTGTTGCCTGGAACCCGTTCAAGGGCCCCTGAACCCCTTCAAAGATTGCTGGATCTCCTTCAAGGAGTCTGAAACCTCTTTAAGGATCATGGAAACTTTCAAAAGACCCCCAAACCCCTGCAATGACCACGTACGTTTCTTCAATAACGCCTGAACCCCTTCAACGATACCGGAAAAGACCAAACTCGTTCAATAACGCCTAGATTACATTTTAGGATCAACGGTAACTTCTAGTGGATTCCTCAAGGATTTCCAGAATTTGTTGCAGGGGGCTTGGGCTCTTCTTGAAGTTCTCGAGGTCCTTAAGGAGGTTTCAGAATCCTTGAAGGAGATCCAATTATCTTTTTGAAGGGTTCCAGGGGCCTTTCAAGTTTTCCAGGCTATACTGAGGGAGTTTCAGGCCATGACAGGGGTAAAGGGAGTTTTCAGGGATCATCGAAATAAATAAAAAAGAAGTTTTGAATGGGCCCATGACAAAGGATGCCAGGCAATATTAAAGACCTTTGGAACCACCTTACCACCCAAGTTCCTTTGAGCCTCTTCTAGATTCCCCAAGACCCTCTGACAGGCCTGTCTTTAAAAGATGCATGGGATTCCTTCAAGGGACCCTGGAAGGTCCTAAAAGATTTGCGGAAACCCATTCAAGAACCTCTGGAGGCCCCTTGCCCCACACTGCCATAATGAGCCAGCGGACACAGACAACAAATTTCACCTGGAGGGTCCAGCTCCGTGCGAATCCTCTTGTCCGACCGTCCAGGCGGCTCTCAACATCAAAGCATTCCTGACGTGGAAGCAGCAGCCTGGGGTGGCCGGTCATAACCTCCGTAATAAATTAGGACGAAGTGGCAAATAAAGCTGCACCTGCAGGCCTGACGTCTTCACCTCCAACACATGGAGGAACTGTTAAAAGGCACTGCCATCATCTGGAGAAAAAATTAAATAAAAACAATGATTTTTAGAAGACAAAAGTCATGTATTTCTCCATTTAATTAAAGTCTAGAAAAATGTGTTTTCTAGAACCCCAGAGCTAAAATAATTTATAATACATTTGCGAGTGATGCAATCAAAGATAAAAAGCCATGATGACATAGTTTGATAGCTAATAGCTAAAACAGCTTACTACCAAAAAAATCCTGTCTCTTAAAGAATATAGATGTCATATCAGATTAATAAAGCCATAAATGCTAAACCAAAACAAAACATTCAACAACAATAAACACATTGTTGAACAATTACTAGCCTAACAAATACTACAAGTACTTTGCTTAATAAAACATAATATTTTAATTCTAGAGATCCCATGAAAAGAAAGAAAATGTTAACAGTAAATAACTCAAGATACCACAAAATGTCCTTCATATGATTAATATAAGAATGTGAGAATGAGTTGACATGTTTTTATATATAAAGTGAAATATAAAGTTATGAGATCTGAAATAAAGAAAATAAGTTACACATTATACGAAAATAAAATGTTACATGTAGGATTTGAGCACTATAGTTTTTCAAACAGGACAAAACAGGTCACTACCCTACCCTTATTTTGAATGGAATATACAATATGTCTTCCTTTTAACATCACTTTGTTCGTTAATTTCACATAACAACTAAGCAGACAAAAGATTAAAGTCAACATTATTTTCCATGCAGTAGGCCATGTGGATGTCTGTATTGTCCTGTTGTCAGTTCCCATGAGAGTCAGTTGGTGCTGAGTGAATGCTATGATGTCTCTTATTTCTTTGCGAGTCAAGCTTTTAGTCAGCAAGCTGCAAACAAAGAGCCAAAGATAGAAAGTTGTCGACATTCCTCTTGTAAATTCATTCATTCAAAGCCATCGGTCACACCCAGCTATGTGCAAATAAGGGTGATAAACAATCACTGGAATTATTGTATTAGCTATTGTATCGCCTAAAGACAATGAAAAAAGAAGCATCTTTCTGTTATAGTTAAGCAATCAAAGGTTGTTTTTTTTATTCTTAGAAGGATCAAATGGCATTGCATTTCAAAATAAACCTCATAAAAATGAGAAGGTTAAAAATAGGATTTAGTGTTATAAGCATGAAGGGATGAGGTAATGTGTATTTAAGCCTATAAGGACTAAGACACAGATATAAAGCAGTTGATTTATTTATTTGGCCTAAGGTTTCTTAAATTTGAAAGGCTTTGTGTTTAGGGTCATGGTTTGGTTAAGGCCTAAAGTTAAGAGTTTTTATTTGTGAGTTTTAGAAGTTTAGAAGGGAAAACTTGGGATCTATTGTTAAGATCAGTTAAAGTTTGTTGCTGTAAGTATATTTTAGGGTGGGTTGTACTTGTTGTGTGTGGGACTATGCGTGCTGACATGGTGTTATTTTTGTCAGGTGTGATTGTTGTGAAAACATTGTAATCATCATCGTCAGTTACTTCTGGCAGGAGGACAGAGTGTAACAACCTGCAGGACACATTTATCACCTGTCTAGCTGCTCTGTGGCAAGGCAGTTTGATCTCTGTGAGATATATTTACACACATCACAGATTAGACACTATGCAGGATATAATGTGCTTATCATCACTGTAATATTATTTATTTATAAGACTTTCATTGTGGCCCTCGGATAGGCTATAGGCCTGGTCTTTTTTCTTCTCTTTTTACATTTTTGTTGCACTATCGCTTAATTAATTAATTAATTAATTTATTTATTTATTAATTAATATGCTATTTGTCAAAGGATTTGCACTGCATCTGATGTTAAATAGCTTGTTCCAACCTATGCTATTTTATCTGGTATTGGTGCCATTGTAGAGGGGATTTTTATAATTCCAGGGTCACTGCACAATAGCCTACAAACATAAAATGTTGGATTGTGAAATACATGGAAAACTGATCTGAAAAGGGCTATGTATGTAGCCTATGTTTTTTGTTTATCTTCAATTGAAAGATTAGATGTGGCCTAATTTACCTGCAAGTTTGATTACATGCATTTAGCACACAAATAGGATACAATAGCCAACAGTAAGATTTTATGGATGAATGCCTTGCTTTTACATTATTAAACACTGTAAGCCATTTTAAGTTTACATCTCTCTAAACTTTGACAATAGAGTAGGCTGACAACATTAACAGGCTGTTTCTTTTACATATCTTTGCCTAAAGGCTCCCCCTATTGTCAATCAGTCATTTATAGCTTATAGACTGTCTGGTTCTTGTCCGGTTTTTAACTGAACTACATTACTGAAAAGTCAACACGTTGCTGAGGAAAAGTAATCAAATTACTGTTAACCAGTACTAAGAGAACTCTCCCCGGCCCCTGCCCGAATAACTGCTCGTAATCCTATTGGTCAGCGCGTGTTTGGAAGCAGCCAATCAGAGGACAGAGAACGCAGACTGAAGAGGTTCATAGGAGTGGCGCTGAGAGTGTCTGCCTCAGAGGAAACTTGGATCTGTTCGGAGTGTGACACTCATTTATCCACTCAATTAACAGCTAATTACAAGCCTGTTCTGGAGTCTGGACTGTGTGTTTCTGTGTGTGTGTGTGTGTGTGTGTGTGTGTGTGTGTGTGATTTATCACGGCGCTTAACGACGTCCCACGCTGCTGTTAAAAACCCGGGACCCGACCGCTGAATCAACTTCTGGAGGTAAACTGGACTCTTTTCTCATGTTTTTATATGTTTATTTACAGAGTATTTTGTGAAGTCTTGGGGGGATAATACAACTCCAATGTTTGATCAAATACACGCATGAAATAACTAATTAAATGCCAAACACTTAGCCCGGCTATAAGCTACATTTTGGGGCACAGAGAGAAGCGATGGTCGAAGTGTGGTTAGACTATTATTGGGCTGATGTGATAAATCATAATGGTCTCTTGAGGTGATTTATTTTAGGCTTCCAATAATAGATTTTTATATTTGCTCACACCCTTTGCTTTCTAACATGTGTAGGCTACAAAATTAAATAGCCTACGTTTCTTTCTAGTTTTATATCTTCAATAGCCTAATCTTAAATAAATGTCAGCAATCATATTGCTATAGAGGTCTCTTTCAAAAGTTTAGCTTTAGTTTGTGTTGACAGACTGGTTTCTGCTCTTTCTCGGTTTTAATGAATACTTTTCCTAATATGTATTTGCAGATGACCTAGTTAAAAACTATGCGTTTATCAAATCTTTTTTTTTCATTTTCCTTGTGCATGGATTTTTCTCTTTTGTGTCGAGACATTTAGAGGTAAAACAAAAATAAACAGCCTAATCTACTGCTAAAGCCTTAGAAGTTCATTTTAACCATCATTAAAATAAGTAAAGCTTGGTTATTGGAGATGTGTTATGATGAGTGATTATTTTATTTAAATGCCATATAAACCTGCATAATAGCTAATAATAATAGGCTAATAATAATAACCATAATGTTTCATATTTGTCAACAGACATACACTGGGTGTACAGACAGCCTGGCGGAGGACTCGGGCAGACATGTCAGACAACGCCGGTTGCGAGTTTGAAATCGACGTGGAGAGCCTGGAGACGGAGAGCGACGACCTGGCAGACTCGTGCAGCCGCCCCGGCTCTGCCCCGCTCGAGGACGACGGAGACGGCGGCAAGGACGACGACAAGCAGGGCCCCAGCGGCGTGTGTCCGGGCGAACAGAGGAAGCTGAGCCGTACGCCGAAGTGCGCCCGCTGCCGTAACCACGGCGTGGTGTCCTGCCTGAAGGGACACAAGCGCTTCTGCCGCTGGAGGGACTGCCAGTGCGCCAACTGCCTGCTGGTGGTGGAGAGACAGCGGGTGATGGCGGCGCAGGTGGCCCTAAGGAGGCAACAAGCCACTGAGGTAGGCACGGAGTGTGTGTGTGTGTGTGTGTGTGTGTGTGTGTGTGTGTGTGTGTGTGTGTGTGTGTGTGTGTGTGCGCTCGCGTGGGTGAATGTGTGGGCCTATGTCATCCACGTTAAGAATGCTTTTATTTAGCAAAAGCTAACAAATTGGACCCCGCAGTAAAAGTTGTTTCACCTCAGTCAATATAGGACACTGCTTTCCTGTGAGTACCCGACTGAATACGCTAAAAACACACAACATTGCCAATTAAACAAAACATCAAATCCAATCAAGTGTACTCAAATTTGGGTTTGCATTATAGGAAGCCTCCAAATGTATCTCCTCAGACCCCTCCTCTCGCTGGCCTCGAAAGCAACGTTTTTGGTGTAAGGATTTCCAGGACATGTTGATCTTGCTTGACATGTCAGAAGCCAATGGCTCGGTTACTGCCGTCCGTTGACATTGCTTCAAAATCCCTAACTTCTGTTCGGATAGAGAGAAAAGTCCATGTTAAAAATGTAAAGATATCTTTAAAACTACATTCAATTAGTTAGAAGTAAAACACACATCACAATCAAATGGCAAAACAATACATTATACTGTACATTGAAATAGGTCATTTGCTTAAAATAAGCTTCAAATGTGACCATAATAGGCCTGAGACGTTTTTGATATATCAACAGAAATACAATTGTTTAGTGTTAAATTACATTTGTTTTCTAATGCGACAGAATTACATCCCTGATATGCTTTTGTTCTCTTTGTTCCCTAGCCTAAAAGTCACTATGTTGATTTTTTTAAGGTAAAGCATTAGCAACTTGAAACATAGCCTACAGTTTTTGTTCCAAATTTGGAATCAGGTTTAGTTTAAGTTTGGATGTAGTGGATCAGATTAAGGTTGAGGGTTTGGCAGGTAATTGAGGTATTTAATGTAAATAGTACCATATCTCTTTGTTTGACTGAATAAACATGAATGTCAATCATTTGTTCTCAAAGTGGCTTCGCATAATCCCTGAAAAGTTCTTAATGTTGTCCCAGTAAATAAACGATCATTATTTAATATAAATCAAGGCCTAATTACATGGTTTAATTATAGAATGTAAAAAGAAGTGGTCTGTCACTGTCCAATTATATGTTTCCATCTTTACTTGTCAACAAACACACATCTCCTTTCCTCAACGTATTTCCTATTTCCCATTTTAATGTGTGTGTGTGTGTGTGTGTGTGTGTGTGTGCGTGCGTGTGTGTTTTGACTGCGGTGACATTCAAATATTTGAGAATGTCTGTGGCGAAATAGCCTAATGAACCACGTCAGCTGTGGTATTTTGAAGATGATACCAGATGGAAGTTTTTCTGTGTGTGTGTGTGTGTGTTTGTGTGAGAAATGTTTATTACAGTCTTGTGAAAATATTGCAGTTTAAATTAATGCAATCAGGTTTAGTTGTAAAACTGTTAAACATTAATTTCTCTCATTTCTTTATCTTTAACATGCCAACAAATTAATGTATTAAACATATGATTTATTAAAGCTGGGCTAATTGATACCTCTAATGTTTAAATGCTAAACATATTGTAGTGATCCTGCTTTAACTTAAAGACAGTAACAGAAAACAGTATCATGATTCATATTTTAAGTATATTATTATAAAGATGTTGGCTTATATTATCCAAACACTGGACTTGGACTTTATAGCTGTGACAAATCAGGCATTTTTAAAGGATCAAGAAAAACATCCTGACAGCACTTCTTTTTCTGTTTTTTTTTCTATTTATCAGGATAAGAAAGGAATATCTGGGAAACAAATCCCAGCAGAGAGGAGGACGATATATCAGCGACACATTCGACCGTCCACCATGCTCGCCAAAAGCATCCTCGAAGGTAACATATCTGACAAATATAGAAACATGTTTTATTTTGTTTGCGTTAGATGCTTCCGATCTTTTTCAGTTTCTCTTGGCTCGACATTCTGTGTCCCTGTTTAACTATGATAAAACCTCACTTTCTCCTGTCTTGGATTTCTATCTTTTCCATTAACAACAACAAAACAGTGCTAAGGACTGGTTTACATCTGTAAGCAGTTACTTGATAAACTTGTTTGGCATGCAATAAGTTCACTAATTATCATCTGCTGTACTGTCACGACTCACAACATAACAAATATGATTTAATTACTGAGCATGATTTATGTTTTTTTTCAATCCAAAGTGAAATTTTTGTTTGGTTTCATTTTGCATGTTTATCAGTGTGAACATTTCTGAATGCATGCTTGACTTCAGCTTTAATCCAAAACACATTGACTGTCATAAACCTTGAATTAAATGGGGGTTCTTTTGATGACAGGATACCGTCCGGTGCAGTCTGATCCATTCCTGGCGGCCAACCCGTCTCTCCCCCCGCCGCTGAGCGATCGCATGAGAAAAAGAAGGGCCTTCGCCGACAAGGAGCTGGAAACCATCATGCTGGAGCGGGAGTACAAAGAACGAGAGCTGCTGGAGAACAGCCAGGCGACCATCTTCCCTAACAGCATGGCTCACCACGCCGCAGAGTACAACTACAAGACGGCCTATTCGCCAGCAGCTCAGGTTGAGCCCCAGCCCAAAGAGCTGTGCAACTTCCTTGGCCGTAACTGCCTGGATCTGTCCATGCAGTACCCTGCCAGCTCAGCCAACGTCGAGCTCATCTCCTCCAACGTCAGCGTGGCCACCACCTACCGCCACTACCCGCTGCAGCCATCACGAGGCGGCTTCATGATGTGGCCCCGCGGTGCAGCCAACCTGGGCGACGCCCTACTCTACCAACAGTGCCTGTTCAATGCCACGGCGGTGCAGAACATGAAGCCAGGTGCTGTGTGGGAGCCCAAGGCGATGCCTGCTGAGAGCCAGCCGCCAGAGCAGGAGGCTGCTAAACTGGAAGGATCCCGAGCAGCTGCGCTGCAGGACTCATCAGACCCTCTACGGGCTGATCCCAAACTTCACGGTGTCACCCAGGGGGGGCAGAGGGAGTGCTCAGCCTTCTCTCCACTCAAGAGGAGCTTTGGACAATCCTTCCCCAACAACTCACATTCCCAAAACTCCAGCCAAGTCCTGAACAAGCTGAGCAAGGACAGCGCTAAGCTTTCCATGAAACTTAACTCCTTTCAATCCCTCATCCAGCACTCGCTGAGTGAGAAAACCAGTGGCGGGGCCGGGCTGGAGCTCAGGGCTCCATACTGCAAAGAGCTCTTAGAGGAGGCCGCACGAAAGTTCAGGGAGGGCTCCGCCAAGGACATTCAGGCCGCCAAAATCACTGACAGGTACGCCAAAGACTTTCTGTCCAAACCTGTGGGAACCAAGATGGCGTCCAGTGAGTCTCTGTCCTTCTCTGTGGAGGCCATACTGAAGAGACCCACACCTGCCATGAGTCGAGCATTCCATTAATTTCCATTAAGTGTCTTTTCTTGCACTATAAACTTCAGGTTTGTCTCAGTTAGAGGACATCTCAAGTTTTGGTTTTGGGGTCAAACTAAGTATAAATAGACAAGCTAGAAAATATATATTTTTCCCAATGTAATATTTATGTACTGTATATATTTTCCATGTGCATGTTTTAATAACTTTATTGTGTAGAGTATTTAAACATTATCCCAATGTTTTCCTCATGTCAATAAACTTTAAACGATTGAACTCTTTCCATAAAAACTCTTGTATTTCATTTTATGCTCAAGTTATGACATGTTTAACTGTGAACAGGTTTTTGTTTAGGTCAGAAGTTAGTCTGCACACACTAGTAAATCACTGTGGTTTTTTTTACATTCACAACAGTTCACACCAAACACAAGATATAGCACTCATAAAAAACAACGTATTGTACACATACTATTACCAGCAGATAGAAAACAGTTTATTGTTTGTTGTTTTTTAAAATATTGTCTGAGGACAATTTTCTTTGACCATTTCTTATTTTGAAATCTTTTTGACACATTTTGTTGATAGTAAGATTTACAAAATAAGTGCAAATATTCAGTTTGCATCTGTGTGTTGTTGGAAAAGTTCCAGTTATTACGGACGGAATTATCAAGGTGATAATTCCGACAACAGCAGATACATTAACTCTTTATGTATAACTAGAATATACAACAATCACATAGATTATGGCAAACTTTAGTGGAACAGAAGTAGTTGCTGTTGACTTTTCATATTTCCTGTCACAAGTCCTCCAGAAATAAGTGATTTGCATATACACAAATCACACAAACAGAACACATAAATTAAGTGTAAATGTAGTCTAACTGTGTTCTGCCGAGGTTTGAAACATGATATCAGCCCATAAATCTGTGAGCAGCATCATCTCATCTGTTCAAGATGCCTTTCTCCACTCATTCCTTTACAGTTACGGACTCTCAGTGTGTGTGTGTGTGTGTGTGTGTGTGTGTGTGTGTGTGTGTGTGTGTGTCCACGCTGAAAGATAGCTTCAAACATGGGTTTCACATGAGCTGCAGAACACTGATCCGTGCAATAATGAACAAGACGAAAGGTTAAAAAAAAAGTCACTAATCTCTTCTTTCTGGCACAAACGTTCACATTTCATCGGCATGAATCTATAGCCAAACCACTTTAAAGCTATATTTTCTTGTCACTTTACTTTTTTTTTTTCTTCTACTCTTAAGCCCACTGAGAAATCTCATGTCAGGAGGAGATTGTGGCTGTGTGATCGTTTCAAAGAGAGTCCTGTTGTTCCTGCTGTAATTGGATTTGATCTGATGATGACATTTTGTGTCACGAGAGAGAGAGCTGACATCATTTTAAGTAGCCTGCGGTGTCAATTTCTCTTACAGTGTGTATGAGGGTGAGAATAGCTTGTGCAATCGTGGTAGGTTTACTATCAGATGGAAAACACTGGTGAAAATATACATTTCCACTAAATATAGGACGTCTTCACTTTTCAATTTATTTTTTGAAATATACACTAAAAGTGTAGTTAGTAAGTCTTTACTAACTACACTTTTAATATAATTTTACTATAGAATATATTTCAGAAAATATATTGTTTTAATTATTCTTTTAAAAATACATACTTTTTATATCATTGTATCTAAAAATTTAAAAATACAAACATTTTTAACTATAAAAATGTGTACTTTTAAAATTAAAACATTTTGGGAAATACTTGTTTGCTGAATACTCTATATGCTTATTCGCTTTTACAGGAGAGTTAGAGACCAAAGATTAATACCACTTTCATGTCTGTACAGTAAATATGAAGCTGCCAACAGCAGCCAGTTAGCTTAGCCTCGCACTTTGACTGGGAACAGGAGGAAACAGCTAGCCTGGCTCTGTCCATTGGTAAAAGGTCTGCCTATCATCACCCCTTGAGCTCACTAATTGACACATTATGTCTGTTCTTTGTTACAAAAAAACTAAGTTTATGACAAGTTGTGGTTTTTAGACAAGTTTGTCAGGCAACCAGTAGAGACTCCATTAAGGCTAGCATTTCCCCCGTGTTTCCAATCTTTATGCTAAGCTAAGCTAACCGTTGAAAGCACAGAAAAATAATAGTAAGTGGACCTTGGGTTAAATCTTTTTTGTTTTTTTGTGACCTCCATTTTATAATGCTTGCCTTGTATTTACATGTTTTGAAATGTGGTTGTAATGCTTACTGTTTAATTTGCTACATTGTTAAAAAGATAATGTATAGGGTGTGTATTGCCTTTTTTGAAAGCTACAGTGGAGAAAGAGTGGGATGAAAAAGCAGTCGACACAGTTTCTTTTACACTTTGGTTTGTCTTTATCATTCTTATCAGTACATGAGGACCTCATGTAAATCCCACCATAGCTGTGCACAACTCCAACCTGAGTAGGTCTAATCAGCAACAAAGCTGAAAACACCTTTGAGGGTATGTGGGGCCTTTGATCTATAACAATGCATATTTCATAAATTGATCTGATATTTTGTATGTAAAGTTGTATGTAAAATGTATAAGAACAGAAGTAAAAAGTAGCATGAATTGGATATAAAGAACAACAACAAGTACAAGTACAAGAAACCTCATAATTGTACATACAGTAAGAAAAGTACTTGAGAAAATGAAAAAAAAGAATTAACATGGAAAATATAATTCTTTATCCAACTTAAACATTTAAAGCCCTGATGTATCAAATCTTGAGATATAACAAGATATAACAAGTGGTCAAATAAGACATTGTTCTGCCTGCATCTTGGTGTGTGTGTGTGAGTGTGTGTGTGTGTGTGTGTGTGTGTGTGTGTGTGTGCGTGCGTGTGTGTGTGTGTGACACAGCAGTTGGCTGCTGAGCAGAAGGTGACAGTGTTTGTCTGCACTAACCGCCACTGATAAGTATCTGCTGAAGTCCGTACTGAGGTCTCATTCCCAAAGTGTGAGATTAACATGTCAGCAGAGTGAACTGGATTGTTGACTCACCCCCCCTCCTCCTCCCTTCTCTTCCCCCTCTCCTCCTCCCTGCCGCAACCAGCCTCTTATCAACACTTGTAGTTCACACAGTAGCATTTTGTGTGGGATACGCAGGTGTCGCTTGGCATTTAGAGGCTTCAATGACTTTCCTTTATGCTGTGATGTTGGGAACAACATACACACACACACACACACACACACACACACACACACACACACACACACACACACACACACACACACACACACACACAGTATATTGTATCTTATATTCTGTGTTGTACTGCTGGACTATGCTATATATTACGTCCAACATTTCACCTTATACTATATTCTATATCCCATACGATATTAACCTATTTTGTGTTAATATATTATACTGTTTAATTTGATACTATATTATATTTTTATTTTTGTCCTTGTGCTGCTGCAACACCTGAATTTACCCTCTGGGGATCAATAAAGTCTTATCGTATCTCAATCTTTATCTTATATTATCTAATGTGGTCATGTCAAAGTTCAACTTTTACAACATTTAAAGGACCATATACCAGTGATTTTTTTCAACATGTTTTCTACAAATTTAAGATTCAACATGCAAGGCTTTATTGTCACATGCAGAGAGAACAAATGGTGCGGTACGATGAATTATCTGTTTGCTGTCGTCTCTGACTGCAATCCATAAAAAATACTTCAAAAAGTTAAACAAATAAAGCAAATATTAAGTTATAACAGGAGATTACAAACAGAAGAATAATTAGACATAAAAAGTATGGAAATTACACATTTTTTATTGAACAAAAGTCTGAAGTGCAGCATTCACTCAAATTATATGTATATTACATTTAAGCTCTTCATTTCTTTATGTACACTATAGGACAAAAGTGTGTGTGGACATCTTTGTCCATATCAAGCCTACGTTTGTGGACTTAATGTTAGCATGCTGAACTAAGACGGTGAGTGCAGTAAACAATAAACCTGTCAAACATCAACATGTTATGCATGGAGACGTTAGCATTTAGCTCAAAACACTGCTGTGCTTAAGTACAGCCTCACAGAGCTGCTAGCATGGCTGTAGACTCTAAAGGCTAAAGGTTTTAGTCTTGTTATAAGTGTATACAGAAACAGTTCAGCCTGGAGAATAGTCCCATTGTCAATCATATGTATTGTTTTGTTGGAACAAAAGTCCAACAAAAATAAAATAAAATGTAATGATCAGCGAGTATGAACTTCCCCTGCTACGATACAACAGCTCCATTCTTCTTCTGTCCTCCTGCCCATATAGCATTTGGCTGCCCTGCCAGTGATTGTGACATTGGTTTATTGCTTTATCACAAACCAGCTCTCAACCCATAACACACACACACACACACACACACACACACACACACACACACACACACACACACACACACACACACACACACACACACACACACACACACACACATGAACCCTTCTCCAGGTGTTGAAGCAAGCCATCCGTTCCACTGTTGCCGTTGTCACGCCAGTAACTCCCAGACCCTCTGATACGCTACAATCCTTTGCACATTAAGAATCTATTAAGCACCACAAACTCAAGCACACACATTCACGGAAAAAATCCCACGGTGGGTTATTTTGACTCTAGAAATAAAGGGCACATGCTGTATTTTGAATTTGTAATCAGCGGGCGTGAAGAAAAGGGTAGGATCCCTATTCATTTGTCTCTACCAGCAGCAGCAGGGAGAGGAACACCAGCCAGTTACTGCATTCCCTCCCAGCACCTTGTAATCCAAGAAGAAATGTGTAGCACTGCAGCTTTTTTGACAAGTTGCTCCCACTTAATTACCATGTTGTCAGGGCTGACAGGCCTAGGGTCCGATAGGGGCGAAAGGCTGGTGGTTCATTGCTGGGGTGTCTGGGAATATCCTGAAAACACAGTCACATACACTCCTCATCTTTTGCAGTTAGTTAACTTGGACATCTGCAAGTACATAACAGATAACAGCAGGGTAGAGAAGTTGTTTTGGTGTTCAAACATGTGGAATAATGTTGTGTTGAGTTTGTTTCCACACACGGGTGGACCGGCGTGATCCCCCCCCTGATGCCTCCATATTTATAAAAAAGCTAAAGTGTACTCTTGGATGCCCCTCTTGTAGATAAGAAATGATAAAGTGCCCTAGGGTGCCCTTCCAGTTGAGAAAATGCAATGCAGTGCCTTCTAGGTTGCCCTTAAAATGGAGAAAACACGATATATAGTGCCCTCTAGGGTGCACTTCCAGTGGAGAAAACGTGGTACCCCACCACGTGCAGCTGGTGCCTTTTTTTATTTTTTTCACGCCTGCCACTCAGACAGCCCGAGTCTGCCACTGTTTCCACACAATGTAGATTATCTGGATAAACTATTCGCTGCATTGGCATCATTGCAGCAAAACAATGGCACTTGGAAAATGAATTTTCGCAGGCTGCCTTATGACTGTGTCCAGTTAAAGTTAGTTTAGAAGTAAGTTTTAATTTTGAAATTATTCCTGCCTCAAAAGCAGCTTTACCATCTACAGTTGCTATATCTAAACCTCCAATCTGCCATGTTTACACAAACACAGGCTGCAGGCCAACACCGACACAATATGTCCGCTGTACTGCACAGCGTCCAGTTGCCTCCTGAGACTCGAGAATTATTTTTTCTACCACCGGCACGACACCTGTGCTCTTGTTTTTGTTGTTGCAGTAGCCTCCAGCATCACTTACAACGTCTGCTCACAGTGGGTGGAAAGAAAGACGGTTTTACAACACAAACTGAAATTTGGAGCACTAAAGAAGACAAGTCAGGCTGTGGCTCAAAGTAAACACCTTCTCCTCAGGTACATAAAACAATTAGTTGGGGAGGGAGAAGTAAGCAGAGATTATATCACATCTGTATACTGCATTGTGCTTTGTTTCAGTAAAAACCAGTTGTTAACAGGGAGTCCACTTTAATTTGCAAGTTGAGGCTACTTGAAGGTGTGTCTAGTCTTCTCTGGAATCATTTTGAAACATTCACGCAAGGATCAAGGAGAAAGGCAAATTCAGCCACTTCAAATCCAGATGATACCAGCATTTGCAAGTTAATGCAAATAATTGTAAATCTTTGAGCAGCCAGTGTCTGGGAAGGTGAACCTTGAGAATGAAAAAAAGACGAAAACAATCACCTTTTACTTAATGTGGCATCTATTTTCACCACCAGCTTGTAACATTTAATGACCCATGTTTCTCATTGCTGCTCCTTTTGAGATGTTCTTGATTCCCCCATTTTTTTTTTTTAAGAAAGAAAAATGTCTTTATTTTGTGACTTATACAAACATTGGCTTCTTCTCCATCTGCGGAGCTTTTGCAGGGAATTTGCTAGTCTAAACATTCATGTAAATGTTATGGAAAAATGCTTTGTGTTGCACAAAGAAACCCAAAGAAAATATCATTATTCTCTGCAGTATACTGTGCGAACTTATAACTAATGTTGTTTCTGTCAGGGTTGTTGTATTTGCTGCCTTCTGCAATCCCCCTGAGTTTTATTCACTTTGTAGCTACAGTTCAAATGGAAAAAAAGAGATGAGTTGCGGCTGTTGCAGCACTGACACCACTGCACGTAGAGGTCGGTGCAGGTGATGCAGCTGTAATTCTACAGTGATAAATGACTACCGCACCTGGCTTAAACTAACTAGAGTAAACACTGCGATTGCTAAGTTAACACTTAAAAGCTCTGATTTGCATAGGCCTATAAGAGTGCATTCAAATGTACACTCCCTATATGGCCTCCCGCCAGGCAAACAGAAAGTCTATGTTTAGAGTGAGGCATCTACTTGTTGTCTTTTAAGGCTGAGTAATAAAAAAAAAGACACTGATAACACAATTTTTTTTTTAATGACTCCATTACTACATTATTTAATGGTTTCATTTTTAAGGCATTTTATGAATGAAAAGATACAAGAACTCTAACTGCACCACAGGGTGTTTTAGGTTATTTTTAGGTATTTATTTCCTTTGTCCCTCGACTGTTCATGTGTAAACGACTCTGAGTAATGAGACAGATAAGAGGAAAGTGTTTTTTTAGTCCGTGAACAAGACAGGCAAATCATCAGGTGGAAATGGATCATGCTGGCGAGCTCTTTTGTCTAATGCCATGTCCTCCCCCCTCTATTGTAAATTGAATAGCTAGGTTTGTAACAGTAGAAGGAGCAGATGTCAATATTGTGAGAAAACCCAATGAATGTTATATATTCAGGTTCCATTCATGGCTTCCACTAACCTGCATTTCTTCTGTGTTAAGTAGAGAATATGTAGATAATAAAAGCACAGTTCGACAGTATACATTATGTGAGTGAACACTTAGCCATATATCCAATACGTTAATTACCTGTACTTTAAGATTGGATTAGATTAAACGTTATTGTCATTGCACAGATTATAGGTATCAAGACAACAAAATGCTGTTCAGCATCTAACCAGAAGTGTAAAAAGCAGTACAGTGCATAGTAATACACTAGATATACACAGTATGAAAAGTATGAACATAGTAAGCAGTGCAGTATTTTACACCTTATGAGCTGCATGTCTTTAGTAAAATGAAGTGATAGTAGTATATATTGGGACACAGCTACAGTGTAAATAATCCATGTCTTCATCATCACCAAGTTTATATAATGACTCTGTTTCCTGTTTAAGAATTCCAGTCTTTTCAGTTCTGAGTGTTGCAGACGGCAACTTGTCTCATCATGTCATGCAGCCAGCTGTCTCAGTACAATATGTATTTCCATAGTAAAATATGGATTTAATAATCTGTCCTCAAACTAGCAGTCAAAATCCAGACTGGAACTTCCTGTGTCTGCATGGGCAGAGTGGGACACTTTTACTCGTCCATCTGGAGGAGCTGATGGTGCTCATATGTGAATGGAGAGCTGACACCAGTGCAGGATATATGCTACTCTTAAGACTATAGTTAACCTACTCCTTCAGTGAGTTAAATATAGGGTGCGTGTACCTGCTTCAGTACATGATAAACATCGCAGTGGCAACGTTTAGAGTCAATGCAGGATTAAGTGCACTGTTTATGTCATGTGGCATTAAATAAGGGTGTGGTTCAACAGGCTTTGACGTCAGAGGCGAGGTTCATGTCCGGTCTCAGAAAAACTATTTATGTTGCTTTTTTTCATGAGGCTTATTTTTAATTGTTTTTCAAATCAAAGACCCAATATACAATACAGCAACACAACAAACACAAACATCAAATTTATAGGATGGCTAGGAGGCAGGCTTTTTAAAAAGTTCCCCTCAGCTCCATAGAGCTTTATACCTTTTTTTTTTACTTGCGTGATTTTAGAAGGGTTCCTGAGATATAAGATTTTCATTGCCAATGACTGCTAATTGTTGTGCATATGACGATACATAATGTGAGCTTCTTTTAGCTCATTGTTTTGGTTTCAACCTGATCTCACAGAATTCCGTGAAATGAACACGGCCCCTTAACTCAAAATCTGTGGCAGTTTCACGGAATCGCAAAACATTCCGTGATGGGCCCACGGAAGAATGCCGTCAAATAAACACGGCCCCTTAAGTTAAGGAAAAGGTCATGGGTGGGCTTACGGTTCCGTGACACGTGAGAAGAACGGGACGGAAAAGAAAAAAGCGACTTTAGGAAACGCAGAATTTCGGACTTACATAGTACTCACTACCATAGTCGCTCTTAATGCTACGTCATCTTCTCATTGACTTTACATTTGCATTGTTTTCTATTGTTTACTATGTAATGTGCTGTTAACAGTTTGTGATCATTTCACGGAATTCTGTGCGACCAGGCTGCAGGCATCTGTTACTAGTAAAAAAGGTTCTCAAGCCCTCTGTACACGACCTGCTGAGCAACGACTTTAGTCAGTCAAAGTTAGTGACTAGCTGGTGAACAGAGTGGAGCATTTAAAGGTGCTGACACACCAATCAGACGACAATGAACTATAGTGACGAAGGCCGACTGTGGCGTCCCTTCACGTGTCCTCACGTCTCCTCACGTCTCCTCACGTCGCCTGTCTTGGCCCAAAATGTTGCACTTGAACACACCGCAAAGATTCAAGGGCAAAGTAGCACGTACGTTCTGTGTCTGCAAGAGACAAAATAACTCTCCATGCCAGGAGTTGGGGGTAATCAATCTGCATTCATAAAGGGAAACGTATGAAGGGAAACCTATGGAAACATTTGCAATGACACGTACAACAAAACAGCGTTTGCCCAAATCTGCCAGCGTCAGCACAGAGCCTGCGGCCCCTCTGCTTCACTCCCCGCTGGGACGACAGTAAACACCGGGAGACCACATTGTCCATTTCCCGGGCTGTCATTCGTTCTCTCGGCAAAGAAGTCTCCCTGCTGTGGGGAAGCGGAGGGACCGAGCAGCCCACTGCGGATGGCTGGCTAGTTGGCTAATGTTAGCTTGCTAATTCCACCCAACATGCTTTCATGCTATACTGGTTACAGATAAAGAGCCAAACAAAGTTATCACTAATTTGGAAATAGCAATGTGCTTTCCTACGCTGTGACACGAGTGTACACAAAACATTAAGTTGTTAATGTTTACTAATTTAGTGGCTGACTCCATCAGGAGTTGGTGGAAACTTGTTTATGTTCAGTGCTTCCCAACAAATCACATTGGGTGTATCCCTGAGGCCTAACAAATGTTCCTTTTACCTGTCTACTGTCAGCTCTGTGTGTTGTAAAGAGATAAAGATGCATGCCCAAAATAAAAGCCCACATTTCTGGTCGGAAGGAGGAGAAACGCACCTACTTTTACCTATCAGTAGTGTTTGGATTATGTGCAAATATCCCAACGCCAATGAAAAAGAGAGGCTGTGTTCGGAAAAAATGAAAAAAGTCTATTTTTACCAAACTTACCTTTTCTTGTATAGAATACTAAGCTATTAGATAGTTTTTGTTGGCATGATTTAATAAATCATCTTTAAATGTTAAACATGCATGTGGCACAGTGAATCCTTAGGATTAACTGTATCTGTGGATCTTAGTGACTACCTTACCTATAGGCCAGTAAGCCTGTCATCAGTGGGTATTTATATTTGCTAATAATATGTTGGCTTCATGACATTTTAATTTTTGAAAAAACTTTCAAAAATTAACAATAATTTGCAGCCTGAGATAGAGGTCAGCTCAGCCACAATAACACCTGTGTTGGAGTTCAGTTCCTTTCACATTATTATGTAGTCGCCTTGCCAGAATGTTGCTGCAAAGGTTGCTAAAAGTGATTCATCCCTTCATTTAACTGCTTCTATCCTTACCTAGTTAACACAGATCAGCAACTTTCTCCTTGTTACCTAAATAACATTTAAGTCAGTGGAATTCTACTGACCCCTGAAGGTTTCAGTGTGTGTGACCAAACCTGTTGCCACTATGACACTTTGGGCCTGTTTAGTCAACACAGCCTGTGCTATTTTCTTTGTTTTCACATCAACACATTTGTCTCCTGTACAATACAGTGTGAAGAAACTGGTTTCCATTTCTTATCTCTCCCGGTGTTTCAAGAGGCTGTTTACGCTGTTGCTGGATGGAATTTAATGTCACACCAGTGTTTAGACAGACATCTTTCTGTGACGCAGGGAGGCTCTTGTCTGATAAATCTATTACTCTTATTGTTGTGCTTTTGCTTATCTGACACCTGAATAAGACAGAATCTGCTTTCCCCAAAACCTTGTATAAATACCGAGAAAGAGTTGTGATCTATGATCTGATACCTAAACATGACCTAAGAATAACATTATTGTAAGTTCCAAAGATCAGGGGTCATAAATATCTCTATTATTTTTCCGATAAAGAAAATGTCTCTGCATGGTTCAGATTTTGTGACAAATTATCAACTGAAATTTATATTTGAACTAGAAGGGAATGAGAGAGCACAGACCTCTGCCAAGGCAGGCCCTATCTCACAATGTTAATGAAGTGTCAATTTTCCCAGTCGGGAACTAATATTTCCGATTATTCCGACACCACAATGTAGCACAAAGGCCCTGTCTCACAATGTTAACAAAAGTGAAAGTTTATTTGTGTATCTGCCCTGTGATTCGGATCCGCTCCCAAATTTTTCCGCAATCCTACTGAACTTTTGTTGCATGTCGTTTCCGTCTCTCTTTCTCTCCCTTATTTACTGTCATCCATCAACTAATAATAAAGGCCTAACGGCCTAAAAATATACTTCTCTTGCAACCAATCTCTTGCAAACATTTCTTTCATTTGAAAACGACCCTTCCTTTTCTGCCCGCGCTGGACTAACTTGAAGCCTGCAGTCAGGAGGGTCGTTACCCTAATTTGGTGACACCTATTAAGGCCTCTGCGACGGCTTCCCTCCTTGTTCCATGCATTGAGCCAGTATGTGACAAGAAGAAACAACAAGAAAGTAATCTGCAGTTCAGGTCTGGTCTTCTCTTTCAGATTTAGCTCTAATTAGTAATTAGTAATCTGGTCTTCTCTTTCAAATGTAGCTCTAATTAGTAATGAGTCATCTAATTATTAGTAATTCTTCAAACAATGGGTCCTTGATTTCAGACAGAGGTGGGCAAAAACAGGCTGCTTATTTTTAGTTGGTGAACATTGATTTTGTCGGCCGAAACAACTAACAGAGTTTATAAACTGTTGCTAGCTACCCAATTAAGCTATGGTAGCTCAACTGAGATTTTAAAGCATTTTAAAATGAGAACCCTGTGAAAGGGCTTTTAAATATGCACTAGTCAAGTAAAGTCAAGTCAATTTTATTTTATATACCCCAGTATCACCAGGGGCTGTAGTACTTAAGTCCGGATTCGGACTTGAGTCCGGACTCGTTGGTATTTGGACTTGGACTTGTCTCAGACTCGGCTGTTGGACTCGCCAAATACTCCAGTTGGTCTCGACCGAGTCCAGCACTATATGCTTTTTTTCCCCTTTTCTTTAAATAACTTCCTCCTTCAAAACAAAACCATTGATGAAGCGCGCTTGTTCAGAATACAGGGATAGGCTTAATTCATAATCCCTCTAGAGCGGGCATTATTGGTTCTCGGTATACAGTATGCCTGGCTGCGTCATATGCCTCAATCATCAGCCATCAATCATTTTCATTTTGGCCACAGACACAATGTCAGCGAGCACTTTGTACTATGGATTCTTCAGGACAAGTATTAAGTTCAAGAATGTGAACATGTCAGTTTTTTTTGTGACACCTGTGTTGCTTGTTATTTGTTAAATTTTCCATTGGCAGTCCAGAATGTTCTTGTTCCACCAGAATAAAAAGACTCAACATCTAAAATGTAAATGTGCACTTCAGCTTTATGTGAGTTAAGTGAAATTATTATACTTAAAGTAAATAACATGGCCTAATGTGATCCTTTCTTTCTAGGTCTTGACTGTCTCTCATTAGGACTCGGTCTTGACTTGAACTCAAACCTTTTTGAACTCTGTCTTGACTCGGTCTCAACTAGTCCTGGTCCTGGCCTCAAGGGGCTTTATGTACAGCATACCCTTTGTCCTTAGACCCTCTTTTCGGATGTTGAAGGAAAAACTCCCCCAAAAGAACCTCTTCATGAGCAAAAAAGGGAAGAAACATCAGGAAGAGAAACTGAAGAGGGATCCCTCTCCCTGGATGGACAGAAAGATGTCATGTGTATAGAATAACCAACATAGTAAAATCACAGTATATACAATCAGGATGACACAATTCTAAATAGATTGTAAACATATAGGAAAAAATATGGATCCAGGAGGATGTCAAGCAGCTTTCAGCACTACATAGCTACACGCTAAAAGAGGCAAAAGCTAGGCATACATGTCCCTGGGAAAAGGCTGCACTTTCCCTGAAAAAACCCCGCCCCTATAGGTAATTTTTACAAGCAGCAATTGCGACCCATATTTACATTTTATTGTTAGGCGGCGCCTTTTAGTGGCCAAAGTAATTATGATGGGAGCAAAGCAGGAAGTCATGTAATATGGTAGGACAGAGAAAATCCTTTAAGGGTGGGTGGGAGATGTGGTGGATGGGTCAAACAGCAAACGCAGGACTTTTACCCAGGAGAATGGTGTTCATATCACATTTGAAATAAAAAGTAAATGGCGAGTTATTTATTTTTACGTAGCAAACAGAATTACGTCATGTACCTATGCATGGAAATTATGTAACGTAACAGATTTTAACCCAAACCATGATCTTTTTCTAAACTTAACCAATTAGTTTTGTTGCCTATCCTAACCAAACTGCGACTTTTTCCCAACGTTAACGCGTATTTAAAACGTATCTAGATACATAGCCTACGATACGGTTCAGGGACAGTTCGATTCAATGTTGAAACGATTCGGTGCGGTATGATGAGATACGATTCAATCTGATAGAAACAGTTAATATTTGTTTAATGTGCCGGGCCATTGGCTGAATCGTGGTCCATTTAGACTGATTCAGGGGTCTGTGTATCAATGTAGTTGTTTCTATTGGTGAATCTCTACACCCCTGGTAAGCGACTTATGTGGTCGTATGGTTTGGAGGACTTGTTGAACTGATAAGAAGAAATGTAAAATTAGACTTAATTTGGCAGTGAACCAAACAGTAAATGGGCTGTAAAAGACACGTTGAGCTGCAGAGTTTCAGTGTGTTTGTTTGACACCACAAAATCTTTCAAATGACATGTGGTGTTAGATGTTAACACAGCAAACATAATATATAATTAGTGAAGCTTTATCCAGGACTTGTTGATCCAGACAGGCTGCTTCACCTGCTCCTCCACGCTGATAAGACTTTGTGTTACTGTTCGTGGAAGTGAATTATTACATAGTTTAGCCTACATAAGGAAATTCTTGCAAGTGATACCTGTCCGCCAGTTTGTCCCAGTAGGATAAAGTGAGCGAATCAGACTCGAGGGTCAATAATGAAATCCAAAGCCTGCAGATGAAAAATAAAACCCTCTCGTATATTTGACTCAACCTTAAACATTTTACAGGACTTTTCCTTTTTTTATGGTGCTACATGAAAGTGTTTTATGGGGAACCTGCGTGACACAGGGGTGTGTGTGTGTGTGTGTGTGTGTGTGTGTGTGGGGGGGGCATATACCACCTCTGAAGTAGAGTTTGGACACTTGACTCATCCAATACATCACCTGTAAGTCTATCTTTGGGAGAGACAGCCAACCTGCCTTTGATCAGGGTTTGCAGAATCAGGGCCTTCACTTTTAGAGGGGGGGGGGGGGGGGGATGGGGTTATTCCATACTGTAGTACTGTTCAGTAAATACATACATCTACATTTACATTCCAGAAGTCATCTTTTTAGATCACATTGTAAGTTATTGAAACTGGAAAAGACTTGAGCAAAACACCTAATAAAGAAAAGCCTCCTCCTGGTTGTCTGACCTAACACACACACACACACACACACACACACACACACACACACACACACACACACACACACACACACACACACACACACACACACACACATACACACACCATCTCACCTCTGCATTAAACACCACAGTGCAGAATATTAACACTGAAACAGGATCTTCAGTTTCCTGTCCAGGACGCCGTTTAACAGGAGGTTTGATGTGGATTATACTGCAGAACTCATTATCAAGAACCAATGAGGCTTAAAATATTCTCACCTTGTGACAATTTTGACTTGGAGTCATTTTCCTGCAGTACAAAGAGGCTTGAACCTTTTTTTCTTCTTTTGAATGCATATCATCCCTGTGAGAATGAATAGCGGATGTGCAGAGATAAAAGAAACAACAAGGACAAAGACAATGAAATACAAGCATTATTTGCCCACGAATACGCCAGGGTCTAACATGAGTAGAGGTCAGAGTAAACATCAAGTTTATGTTGGGTCTAAAATACCATATAGTGTGAGTAAACTGCTCCACCTGTAGGGAATTTATCAAGAGGGTCTTTGGAGGACAGCAGGAGTTCTTTTAACATGTGCTGCTCAGCTGCTCGCCTTATAGAGGAAAACCTGCACTCGTTACAATAATGGAAGGCAAGATTTACGCCCCTGCTCGGACAAAAAAAGAAGAAGAAACTTTCAAGCCACATTTCCTATGGGGTGATTATTGCTCCAATTCAAGGAATGATGTAACAGTATATATCTGTGATACTAATGGCTCTTGTGGTTTGCATGTGGAACAATGTCCCAAAGTCCTAAACTTTCCAAGTAGCAGAAACCTGCTGCTGTGGTTGAACATATCTCTGCTTTGCATGTCCTCTATCATAAGTAATATGTGTGTAAAGAACAAAAACCTAGAGGCAGGAAAAATATCCACTTCCTCTGGGCCTGAGAGGGAAGTGTCGACAGCTGAGGTCCTCATGTGAACATACGGTTTCAATGCTTTTACTTCTCGAGTGGAAGACGTAAAAAAAAAACACCCTGTAGGCCCTCCAAGGTAACATATCTAAGTTTAAAAAATGCTATTAGGTGACCGTGTGTTGATATGCTTAATAACTCATCGTCTTTTAGATTGATTTAGAAAGGTCCTGAATAAAAATGAAGTCTCTGAATGTGAAAAAAAAGATGTACAAAAGGGCAGTTATTAGTCTACTGTATAACATGGTCTATGATGCAGCAACTATTGATGGTTTTCACAATCATGTGTTCTAGTGTTTTCTGATGATTAATCAAGAAATCAGATAAACACCATTTTAAGTATTTCTCAAAGAGTAAAAGAGTAAAGTAAAAATATTATAATCCAGAAAGAACCAGTGTTGGAAGAAGTATTGTAGATTATTTACTTAAGTAACAAAAAAACAATACCATAGTGTAAAAATACTCTGTTACAAATAAAAGTCCTGCATTCAAACTCTTAGTTTTTCCAAATGTAAAAGTACTCACTATGCAGAATGGCCCATTTCAGAATACTTTATATTATATCACATATAATCATATAATTGTACTTTACTTGAGTATTTCCATTTGATGTTAAATTCTGCTTCTACTTTATTACATTTTGGAGGCAAACAATGTACTTTTCACTCCAGTACATTTCGTTTACAGCTTTAGTTACTTTGCAGCTTCAGATTATTGATACAAAATATCAATCCAACTACTAAATGATATATTATTACAGATTAAGCTACACAGCAGTATATAAGGTAATTATAGCTCCACCTTTACCAGCTGCAACGTTAAAGTTCTAACACTAAAATGCATCAATGATTATAATACAATAAATTATATAATGCATCCATGACAGTCAGCTCTTGTTGCAGCAGTGATTACTGTGTGTGCACTTATCTGCTGTATGAGAGGATCACAGTGAAACAAGGCTTTGAGGCAGAGAAACAGAAAGTTTTTAACCACTCAAATTACTTGAGTTCTTTGAGTTATCGTTTTAGCCTGTACCAGTTTCTTATCTTTGTCTGAATGCACCTGTTACATTTATTAAAACGTTCCATGTTTCCATGCCATATGAGACTGGAAATGTTTAATATCATTTAGCAACATGGCTCCATTGGACCAATTTGAGGTTGAGAGGCTGAGGAGGCAGGAGCTCTGATTTCCACTCCTCTATAAGCATTACCTTATTTGCCTACTTTCCCCTGCTGAACCACAGGTGAGCTGAGCCATGTGCTGCTTCATACTGCTCACTCAAAACAGCTGCAGGCTTCATATAGGAACACTTGATATGAAAAAGGAATTAATCCGATCTTGACCGCCATCAGCAAAATCCCCATCAGTGCAGTAAAGACTCACACGTGGAACCACAAAGATTTATCTGGATTAGGAATGAGGTGTAATGGTATAAATATTAGTCTACAGTAGCACACGCTGTGTTGTGTCAGCATGTGTTTTCAGATTTCTGAAAAAGTCATGACTTTTTGCCGGTTAGCTCAGTTGGTAAAGTGAATGCACATATGCAGAGCTTTATTTCTCAGCGCGCAAGGTGCAGGGTTCGAGTCCGACCTGTGATGGTTTTCCTGCATGTCTTACCCCCTCTCTCTCCCCTTTCATATCTCAGCTTTAATATCCAATAAAGCCAGAAATGCTCCAAAAAAAAAAAGAAGTCATGATTCATAAATAACACTTTGTCCTGGATGACATTTTTGGCAATGGTTGCTTTGTGAAAAAAGCAGCGGTGGAAGAAGTACTCTGATCCTTTATAAGTAAAAGTACCTATTGCGAGTAAAGTCCTTCAGTCAAAATCCTACTTTGCACTTAAAGTATCAAAAATACTGTAGTAAAATGTCACCTGTGACTGAAATATTATTCTATATGACATTATATTAGATTGCTAATACTGATGCATCAGTATTTAAGCAGCATTTTACTGTTGACTCACTAATGTGAATATTGCCTAGTTTAACCTACTAAAGTGAGAATGAGGAAATCCAGAATACTTTATATCATCTTATATACATCTTAAAGCAGTGGTGCAAAGTACATTTACTCAAAGTACTGTACTTAAGTACAAATTTGAGGCATTTTCTTTTAATGCCACTGTTTACTTAAAGCAGAATTCCGGTCAATTTCAACACGTAGCTCTGTTGTTTGTAAATTTGGAGTGCTGTCAGTAGCGAGAAAAACGAAAACAATCGGTACTGCCTACACCGTGTTATCCTCCTGCTAGCGTTAGCACCCAGGAGGCTGAAACCGGGCAAGTTTTAAACATGCTTTTAGCCTCTTAACATGTTCGAAATATCATTACAAGTGCCTACCCATGTGAAGTGATTCCTTCCGAGTGAACCCAGTGAATCTGACTACAGTAGATGTGAAAGAAAATCAGTTCTGTTTAGTTCCATTTTGAGATGGCAAGACGAGTTCTTAGGGACCGTCTACAAACTACACAAACAACACCGAAAAGAGATACAAAAATATTTAAAAAAATAGGCATATGCTTATTTTTTTAAAGTAAGTGCTGTAGTACAACTAGCAGCAGACACATTATAATTGAGGTATTTGGAGACACTACCTTATTTAATCATTAAATTAATTTAAAAAAAATCTTTTCGGTGTAGTTTGTAGATGGTCCCGAAGCACTCGTCTTGCCGTCTCAACACCTGAACTAAACAGAGCTGAATTAGCACAAATTGTATGCATTACTTTCACATCAACTGCAGTCACATTCACTGGGTTCACTCAGAAGGAATCACTTCACATGGGTAGGCACTTGTAATGATATTTCAAACATGCTAAGAGGCTAAAAGCATGTTTAAAACTTGCCCGGTTTCAGCCTCCTGGGTGCTAACGCTAGCAGGAGGATAACACGGTGTAGGCAGCACCGACTGTTTTCATTTTTCTCGCTACTGACAACACTCCAAATTTACAAACAACAGAGCTACGTGTTAACATCACAACTTTAACAACATTTAACTTTAACAACATAGTTTTTGGTCCATTATGTGTATTTGATATTTAGTTACTTTGCAGGTTTAGATTAATAATACAAAATATAATAACAAATAATTAATGATGTAATGTTATAGATTGATATAACACTTTATTGATCCTGGGTGGAAATTCACAAGCTACCCAACAGTGTAAAACATGATTATAATTAGCTCCACCTTTTACCAGCTGCAACATTAAAGTGATGAACAATTTAATGCATCCAAAATTATAATCCAATAACGTAATAGACATTATTCTGAAATGGGCCATTCTGAATGATTAGTACTTTTGGTACTTAAAGTACATTTTGATGCTAATAATTTTTCCCTTGAGTATTTCTACACTGTGTCATGGCTACTTTTACTCGGTTCTCCTCCATCTTAAAGCGACTGTAGTGATGCAGTGTTGAGGACTGGACCTGGAGCCACCTGAGCCGTGTGACCAGCCTGTCCACAAGGATTGATGGGAAAGCCAGACAGCATGTGCAGTGTTTTACTATGAGCTGCTCTTCTATTTTCTTACTGGAAAGAAAAAAAACTCACATCCATGAAACACACGTTTTTAGCTGCCCAGCCGAACAGGAAAGGGGGCTATATAGGCTATAGCATGACATGTGTAAGCAGATCTAGCTGCATTTGAAGTTTTAAAAGCTTCTGCCTGAAAGATTTAGTATTAAGAGAGGGGAACTGTATACCACACCCTTGCAGGACCCCTTATAAATTGGAATCAATTTTTCAAAGGAAATCATAAAAGCCCTTTTCCTTTTCCCCTCTTGCCGTGCCATGCTGATGGCTCCATTTAAAGTGGGCCTATCCACATTCTTTCACCATTACTGCTAAGTATCCGCCTCGAGCATTACCTTCACTGACAGAGCTGAGGTTAGAGTTAGAGTTTAATGGCCCAATTTGAGCCATTTTTACATTACATCAGGACATGTTGTGGTATTGTTTCGGAAAAAAACGAAAGAAAGAATAATACTGGGCCGGGGAGAACGACAAAGCCAGTCACTTCCTACAAATTGACCCAGCTGATGATGAGAACAGCAAAGTAACGGCGCCTAAAAGCTCCCATATGTTTAAAGAGGATGGTTTCTAGTCCCGTCACGCTTCACTTGAAGAGCTTGTAACAAAAAGAAAAAAGGGGGGGGGGGGGGCGCTCTCTCCGGAGGTATGAGTGACGCAAGTGGCTCCCGTTCGCTCTTCATCCCTGGTCATCACCGCTTTCATCAAGATCCACAAAGTTCGTCCAATAACGGCCTAATAACGTTTATCACTTTGGTTTATTGTTTCGCTTATTCCTTGTTGAGAAAATGTCACAGACTGTGTAAAACTCCCACATGAAAGGGAGGTTTTGGAGTACAGACTATGCCTTTAATGGGCTTCAGTTTCAGTGGGTTGACTTAGTTTCCATTCTTCAATGTGCAAAACACTCATGTACTGTACGCTCTGGTTGTGACATCCCAAGTGTCACAGGCTACATCTCTAAAACTGTGAATTCACGTCAAAGTGTTTGCTTCCTTTAGAGGGGCAGCTGTACTGCATGAGTGATATGCTAAAAACCCAAATTTACAACAATTTGTGGGATGTTTTTAACTCTTTTTAACTTTTGTTGACACGGACAGGACATTGGTGACAGAACTACTCAGATCATTTACTTTACTTTTAATACTGAGTAAATGTCGAAATGCCATAGTCAAAAAAATCTCTATTACAAGTAAAAGCCCTGATTTTAAAGTGTTACTTAAGTAAAAGTAACATAGTATTATCAGCAAAATGTACTTAAATGTAAAAAGTATAAGTGTTATGAGTAAAAGTATAAACCAGCATACAATAAAAAACACTAAAGTACTTAAGTACTTTTAGTAACATCACCAGGACAGGATCACATGATGGACTGTGTTGTCTTCTGTCTGTAGGCCTACATTTCAATTTTAACCATCACCTTATTGGTTTTAAAACATCTCGCCAAAGGACTGCAGTTGAAAATCTACAGAAATGCTGATTAATGGACATTAAACTTATAAATAAATGAAATTAAAGGAAATTCAGTTCAATTTATTTCAAATTTTGGAACTTAGGAGAACTTTCCAACAGGGACTTGAAGACAGGCAGATCCGGTCTGACAAAAAAAAATAAAAAATCAACAGATTCGGTCTAAAATCAAAAATGTTACAGAGAAGCCACGGTCCAGAGGAGCAGTACGTGTCACTTCATGTCTGTCTGCCGTAAACATTATGATGTACGATGTGAGAAGACGTGTTAGCACGTCTTCTTGGATCCATTCAGTTATTGAACATATTGACATATCCGACTGAATATCATTTGGAACAGGACTGATTAACTTTTAGCAGTGACTGTTCTGGCAATTTGGCATAATGAATCTGGTTAGAAGCCAAGCTGTCTTACTGGATGATCAGCCTTCTAAATCAGCGATTTCACTCTTTTCACTTTGCCTTTTCTTCTTCCACAAGCAAGAGATTGTGGGCTGACAAAGCCGGTGCCTGCACCTCTGTATGCATTTTTTTTATTGAATTACAAATAGCTGGTTGTCGGCTGTCTCTGCAGTATGTTGTCTTTGTGTTATCTCAATGCTCTGATTTGTGTCTGAGCTGGTATAAACAACATATGTGCATTAATACTGTACAAAAAAACCCTGCTTACAGGGTGCATCTTCTGGTGGCTTAAAAAAAAGAAACTGTCAGTCTTCACCAGGCCACTCACCATTTCCCCTCGTTCCCACAGGGATGTAACAGTTAAATGAGGCAGACGATGAGCTTCACCTCCCTGTAAAGCGTGTTAGTTAGATGACTTGCGGGTGGTCTCTGGAGGACCCGAGTCCTTGTAAAGACGAGGACCTCAGCATCTGTACGCTGCCCTCTTCTGAGTCTGGTGGGGCCCGACTCTCTTTCAGTTTGATGACCCACCCAGCTGGAGCTCCAAAACACTAATTGTGTTAACATTTACTTCCATGGGAAGTCCAAAGAGTGAATATATTCACTTTTAAATTGCTGACTCACTCTGGTGCTCACACTTGATAGGTGATTTTGGAACTTTTTTTCACAAAGTTTGGCAGATTTTAAGACTTCGGTGATGGAAATCCAGGTTCACCCCAGTTTCATGTCATTCTAAAGAGATTTAATGTGACAGAAAGTGCTTCTAATTTATGGGATGTGATTCTTGACAAAGCACCAGACAGATGAAGCTACGTAGCAAACAACTTTCCAAGCAACCAGTAGTCAGTTTTCCCTGAAAGAGAGTTTGCGTTCACACCTGGCAGCTTTTTAGTGCAGCCAGTCCTCTCCTGTTGGACAGATGTTTAATAATGCACCTCAGTTCTGCACTTTGACATTTACCTTACATTTTCTTATTGTGTATCCACATGAAACACAGTGGTGCTCCAAATGTAGACCTTTTTTTTTTTTTTTTTTAACCATTTTGTAAAGCAACATTTTGGTCCTATGGTCTAAATCACCATGCATGGCATCATCACACTTTGCAGATATCTCAAGAACCTACGTCTCGAGTCTTGGGCTTTAAAAGCTACGTGATCTCAGTACTCTTTAAGTTTTAGAAGTTGTGGGGGTGATACAAAAAAATCATTTGACGTCTAGAGAAACAGGAAAGATGACGAGAGACAGGAGAAGGATGAAGGCCTGTGAAGGGATGTTACCGGTAAACACTTGTTTCCCTTGGACATTTTAAACACTTGGTTTTGTGTATTATTAAAGCATGCAAGGTGAATAATTAAACTTGTTAATACTTAATAATAACTTGTTGCCCTACAGCTGTGATAGGAAAACCCCAACCCTCAGATATTTACTCCTTTCTGCTTCCTTTCTGCTCTGAAGAAAAATATCTCCTCCTTTCTCTCAGACTCACATAGTTTCCAGTGTGACTCCCTGAGGTGCCCAGCATGGTTCCACAGATTTGACCAGTATGGGCTAATGGTAACCAGACCTCAATCTCTCTCCTCCTCACCCCCTTTACCTCTCTCTCTCTCTCACATCTGTCAGGACTGCTCATCCTGCGTCTTTTCTGTCTCAATTCAACCATCCATCTTCCTTTATCTCTCTACTACATTCACGGCTCTTAAAGAGGTAACGTTTTTCCTCTTTTGTCTCTCACTTTTAAGATTCATTCTTCATTGTCCTCTATAGAGGGGATTTGCTTTGCTACTTTAAAGCTCAGTCTGGTTCATCTACTGTTTCTGTAGCTCAGACTTCACCTGTCGCTCAGACAATGTTCTTTCTTCTTCTTCTTCGGACGTTCAATAAAGTTTTCAATTCTAGGCTGATAAATAAAAGCTATTTGCTTATTTAGAATAAATCAAGGACCTCGCTGTAGCCAAACAAAGAAATATAGATTCCAAAAGTGTTGTTTCATTGTTTCAATTAACTGCCCGGTTGAATTTTAGACTGGTCAACCTTTTTAAGGTAACAGAAGATTCATTTCACAGTAAAATTAGATCGTTTTCATGTAAAGACATGTTGTATACGGTCAATTATAGACAGTGGTGGAGGAAGTATTCCGTTTCTTTAATGAAGTAAAAGTACCAATACCACACTGTAGAAATGCTCTGCTTTAAATAAGACACATTGACACCACACTGGAAAATGAAATGTTTGGCAAGAAACATGAAATAAACAATCAGTTATCAAAACAGTCACAGATTTCTTTTTTGACAATTGACAAATCAAGTAAATGCTTCTCTGACTAATTGTTTGGGCTCAATTTTTAAAAACTCATAGTTTACATTTTTCAAACGCCTAATGTATGTTACATCTTGATTTATATGTATTAAGTTTGTAAAGTAACTTTTGCCTATTGTCAAATCATTTTAAAGTAAAAAGTACAATATTGCCCTCTGATAAGTATAAAATGTCCTGAACTGAAAATACTCAACTACAGATACAGCACCTCAAATTTGTATTGAGTCAATCTCTCTGAAAGGATTCAGTATTATTTACTGAGATGCATAACAGCACATTAACCCACATTATTTTTTGCATGTAGTGGACCTCAGTGAAATGAAAGTGATACTAATGTTTGTGTGTGCCCCTCAACTGACTGATAGTCATCCTGCATCCTTCTACAGGTTTGAACAGCAGAGATAATTGTCCCACGAGATATCGTTCCATATTTGAAACCTGAGGTCGTACGCTGAGCACTGACGTACTTAAACCTCTTCAAACATTTTGCCATCTAGCTTTACTCGTTTCTTAAGTCTGCACGGTTCGAGCGAGTTAATCCACCAGGAGCCGACGTGAAAGAGGGCCTGAAATGGAGAGGCGTCTGAGGTTTTCAGAGGCGTCTTTCTTTCTATTTTCCCTTTTATAGGGAAGAACGAAGGTTGTGATATGTTTGAACAATGTATATATGCTTTAATTCTGTAAGGAACATGCCGGGAGTAAAATATTAGTTACTGTGAAAACTTCAGCATGTGACTTTAGCGGGCTAAACGTGAAGTGTAGCCTGTAGGCTAACTGCGTCATGTTTAAGCTAGGTTAAAGCGTGGTACCAATGTAACGTCACCGTTGTGTCTGTTTTCTCGTTTATATTGCATGGATATGCATTGATATTCATGTTATGACTGCAGTTTAAGAAATATAATGTTGAATATTACAACACTGAATGTGAAGAGTCAACATGTTGGTGCTGCTACTGAAGTTAAAGGATAAACTGTAACAGCAGTATTTAGCTTTAGATCAGTAACATTATATGTCCTATTGTGCTGTTTTCTAAGTATTTTGCAAGGTGCAGCTAAAATCTACATTGATGAGAAATTGTTTTATTAAAAAATACTGTTTCAAGGTTATTTACAAATACTGTTCTGCTATATATTTGGTAACTCAATTTTAAGGTTTAACTCGGGCATTTTTTATGACAAATGTGTTTTCCTGTTGGTTTATTGTTACATTTTGTAAACATGCTAATATGATGTTCATGGTAAAATGCATTACAACCTTGGACTTTACTGAAGCTACATTGTGTCCGTGTTTTACTTTCTATTTTCCCCTTTATAGGGGCGCAACACTGGCAGTACAAGATGATAAAAATAAATATTATGATTATACAGATAGAGGAGAGAAAGTTGTGGCAACATGATGATAAAAACAAACGGAAACAAACATCTTTCTTGCTGAGACATTAAGAATTAGTGGTGCTGAGTGGTCTAATTCTGGTGTCAGTATGTCCTCCAAGTCCACTGTTTTCCTAACCATATCTGAAACTAAAATGTAAATCACACACTAATAAAAAACTGAATGAAACTGTAAGATTTAAATTACTAACCCCTTTGGCCTGGCAGTTTTCTTTTACCCACCATCCTCTGCTTCTCTGGTGTTGTGTATTGCTCACCCACTGAGCCTGTGTGTGTGTGTGCGTGTGTGTGTGTGTGTGTGTGTGTGTGTGTGTGTGTGTGTGTGTGTGTGTTTTTCTCCACCAGAAACCTTCCTGCTGATCTGTTACTCAGCAGCTCACTTCAAGCTGCGTCCACCAGCTGCTGTGTAAACAGGGCTGACCAGACGCATGCAGTCCTGGCAGGTCAGTGAATCACTCACAGATCTACAGCAGCCTGCTGGGAAACTGACCACATATTCACTGAAGACGACTGGTGCTTTGGTTCCTGCCTGAGAGGTTAAGAAGGTTAAGAAAAAGAATGCATTTACAGAGGAAAACAAAACTTTATTGATCACCAGAGGAGAAATTCAGAGGTTGCAGCAGCACAAGGACAGAAATAAGTGCAGATAAATACAGAATTTAGTTTAACCACATTTTTTTAACAAAGAAGAGTAAAATACACTAAAATATAATAATAATGGTTAGCAGAAGACTTTGCTGTGATTAGACTCGCAATTACAGAAAAAGAGAAAACAAGTACTGCACTAAGATCAAGAATCACAAACAAAATAGAAATGCAAAATGTATGCACTTTTCATTAAAGATTATGAAAAATATAAAAATAAATGTAATATGTATATATGCATAAAATATATAAAAATATATATAAATATTAAAATGAAAACCTGTAAAGCGTTTGAATTCGCAAAATATTCATGATGGAATGTCCAAATGTTCACAGTATAAAGTATGAAAGAATATGTACAATGTGCAAAGATAATCCAATGTTAATGTTACTCTTTGAGTTAAACTGAGACTCAATCAGTCAGTGTTGTAAAATTGTGAATGTGAAGAATAATATAGAAACTGAGATGCAACTCAACACGCAAACAAACGTTTAGATATATCATAAATCAACCCATTTCAAATGTAAATGTATTGGATATATGGCTTTTTATTCTGTTTGTTTTCAATCAGATAATGAACCTAAATGTTTCTAAGACCTCTTAATGAAATAGGTGGCTTCAGCTGCACACTGAGATGACCATCAGTGAACTCAGCTGTGCAGGGGAGGTGCTGAAGTGATATATAGGACCCAAAATGTAATATGCTGAATTCAGTCAGTGTTGTGAGTGCAAGAACAATGTGTGTGTAAATCTACAACAACATATGATGTATTAAACTACCCAGCAGTATATAAAGTAACCTTTACTGTACTTTTACGGAAGTAAAAGATCTGAGTACTTCTTCCACTACTGGTTGTGTTAGACTACAGTAGTTTAGACATAGGTGTTCCTAATAAAGTGGACTGATGATAAGCTCTTGAGAATTAATAAAGCTTAGCGTTAGTTCATGCAGGACACTGAAGACATTCCCCCGCTGATTGAATTATCATTCCTATCAGACACACACTTATTACAGCCATTCTCACATAAAGGCGGTCCTTTTAAATGTGACTTCCTCCTCACTGATCCCTGCTATACTGACGCTGCTTCACACACTGCAGCTGCTGGCAATGCTTTTCCTTCACCTCCCCAGCCTCCACCTTCCTAAATAAGAGTCCTAACATGACTCAAAGTTTAAAATGGTTTTCAATGTCTTTCTTTTGGCTCACTCTTCATTTTTACCCAGGGGGGTTTCTGCATGGTGCTCCCTGTTTCAGCTTAACATGCTGCTTGACTGGTCCAGGGAGCATTATCAAGAGTGGAGCCATCAGCGCCAAGCATAACTGTATTTTCATTTGTTGCAATAAGTGGTTAAATCCGTGACGACAGTGTTCCTGACTGAACTAGGTGTAAAAATAGTTGTTCAACAGCAATTGTATGTATCAAAAACAGCAAAGAGAGCATATTGTTCTGCACAATACCTTGTAGAGGCAGGGCAGAACTGCGACATGAGAACTGACCTGAAGTCATTTGGATACGTTCGGTCAGTTATGGAAAAAAGAGAGAGCTGTGTATATCAACTGTCCAGATTTGAATAGTTGATTGAGTAGATTCTGTACCACATCTGAGGTCTGTGCAATAGCAGCAGAGCTAATATTTTTTTAGCCCAGAGAAAGCTGCTGCAGGATTAAAGCAGTCATGAATTAGCTGACCACTGAATAAAAACTTCAAAACCATCTTTCAAATAACAAAAAATAAAACGGTGATTGTTAAACTACTCAAAATGAATCGTGCCAAGAGTCGAGCAGCAGGGCCCGGACTTGACCAAACAAGATACATTTCCATCTGACACATGTGTCCCTTCAACCCTACATAAAAGAAAGGTGTAAGTCAATGTGCATGACCTTGCATAAACACTTGCCATAAACGTTAACACAGAGGATTTGAAATGCTTCAGCTCCTTGATGTGGGCTCGCTGATGACCTGCACAGATCTGGTCCTTTTGGCAGAGGCCAGCTGCTCCTAGAGGGCTACTTCAAATCATCGGCCTCGGCAAGTATGACGCAGCTATTTCCGTGCAGGCAGGTTACAATAGTAACAGGAATGCTCGCAAACCCGTAAAAAAGAGCAAACGGGATCTGGAATCTAGATTGGAACATATAAAGCAGTGCATTAATCTTTGCTGGAGGTTTTCCTTTTGTGCCGACGACGACCTCTGCATCTGTCCGACTCACCACCCCCCGCCCCCTCTCATCCACTACAAGTATTTAAAATCCTACTTAGTGACTATATTTAAGTTTCAGTTTGTGTTGATTTCATCGGCCCCTTTGGACAAAAGCGGTAGTTTTGTTTTTACCACACTTGTTGTCGTGAAGGTCTAGGAGTTCGCGTTACGGGGAGGTCATATTTTATATATTTAGTTGCGATGAATGTTTTGCTCAGGCAGATAATAATTAATTTACAATAAGATCATAAGTTACAGATGCATCGTTGCATTTCAAGTGTTTTCATACGGTATCGTGAGCTAAACCGGGTATCACTGTCACTGTGTCACAAGCCAAAGCATTAAGAATTTGTTGTAGCAACCAATGTAATAACTTAGATTAATATAGCACATTTCATGAAACCCAAGGATGCTTTACACAGGTACAAGGGGACAAGGGAAAAGAAATTAGTAGGCCAACACAAACACGGACTAAAAGGAATAAAACGTCCACGCTAAATGGAAGGGGGATGTAATTTAATGTTGGCTACTGACGTACAACCACATCACATCTAAAGTTAATTTATGAATGAAATAGACTTATTAGATACATGAGGACCAATTTGGGTATGTTTTTGAATCATTTACAGTCCTGTAATTGTCTCCATCTGTTGAAAGCCAGACCGAGTGTGACTCAGTTTTGCCCGTTGTCTTTCACTTTCCCTTTTAGCTTTTAGTTGTTCTTCGTTTAATTTCCTTCTTTTCTGTGATGGCCCTGCCCCAGTATCAGCCATAACTACAGCAGATAACTTCTAATATAAAATAAAAATACAATTAGGCCTACATAAAGACATCCCCTGCTACTTTTTACCTGCATACTCACTAAAACGTGGGGTATACTCGCCGCAGCCGACCTGTCGAGCGCCAGTGTGACGTCATGGGAGCGCCGTAACTTTTTATACTCCCACGTGGTGGTCGCGACACTAGTTGCAGTCTTCTCCCGAACAGAGGTGTTGCTAATGAGGAAAGGCTACCGAACTTGCTATTTCTACGGAATAGAAGAAGAAGAAAAAGGTAAACAACGGCAGAACTGGCAGCAGCATTGGCGTCAATGCTTCGATTTGATTCGATGACCTACTTCGTCGGATCAAGCCTTTCATTCGCCATAAAAGAACTCATTTTAACCCAGTAAGTTTACAAGAGAGACTTGCAGTCACTTGAATTTCCATCACGTTTTGCACATCTTTTTCGTCCGTTTGAGGTTTGACTGGTGGTCTTTTGATGACATCATCTCGCTGCGCCCTCTTCTTCTTCTGCAATTATTTACTTGCACCCGACTTGACAATCAGCACCACCAGCTGTTTACCTCAATGAACCCACTCCTAATATTTGTATAACAGTACTGGTCGGAAAAGTTTGTTCATTTGCATTCTCTTTTGTCAATTTTCTAGAAGTTCGTTTGCATTTTGAACGTAATGTGGATGGAAACCTGAAACATGAAAAGGGGCCCTAACTAGAAACTGCTCTTTTGTTAAGCCACATTTTTTGGAAGTCACTGGTTTAATCTTTAATAAAGCATTGTATTTTATTAGCTCGTCAGGTTTTATGTGAAATATCAGTATGAAAAGTAACTAGTAATTAAAGCTGTTAAATAACAGCAGTGTAGTAAAAAGCACAATATTTCCCTCTGAACTGTTGAAACTAAAGTACAAAAGTACAAGTACTCACCACGCAAAATGCCCCCTTTTGTTGTCTTCACGGTACTGAAAGATGTTTTTTTTTAAACTTATGCTCAGAAATAGTTTGTACACACAAGTAATGTGTGTGTAACTTCAACCTGATAGGTTTAATCAGCAACCTAACTGAAAACACCTGTCAGGGGCCTTTGGTCTATAACAATGCATCATATTTCATAAGTAGATCAAATGTTTTGCATGTAAAATCAAACAACTGTAACAGTTAAATAAATGTAATTAATTAAAAGTACAATATTTATCTCTAAAATGCTGTGGAGTAGAAGTAGAAAGTAGCGTGAATTGGATATACTTTAGTTAAGTGGAAGTACCTCAAAATTGTACTTAAGTACTTGAGTAATGTTACTTTCCCAACCGTGGCGGAGTCGGGGCAGGGTGAGGCAGGATACAAATCTATAAAGGATGTAGGGTGATGTGATCTACTGAACTAATCTTGTTCTCGGATACACAAGCTCTGAAGCTTTGAGTAAATCAGAGGAGACTCCCCTCTGCCCTCCCCTTCTTCTTCTAAAGTCTTTTTTTTCATCTTCTCTTTTTATTCCAAGATCCCACATGTGCCCAATATATCACTTCGACTGTATCACCTTCTCCCTTTGTTTATCATCTCCTTGGATAACCATGTGGAATCCCCATCTCATCCCCTTTGCCTTGTCTCCAGGCTTTCCAAACGTATTTTATAAGCCACCAGTTACTGAGCCTAATGGTTTGCAGCAGCAGAGCTGGTAGCGCACATGATATCTTGAATGTAACAATCAAAGAGGCATGCAAGATTTCGGTATTTCCGCTGGCTTACAGATGTGCTGCCGCCTTCCAGCTCCAGAAGTTGTAATCTAAGTTAAAGACATGGAGGGAGAAGGGAAAAAAAAAATACTTCAAACAAGCAAAACATCTTATTGCCATTTGTTACTATCACAGATAAACATGAGCAGAGAGAGATTGTACAGTGTATTGTTAACCTCAGTAGCTTCAGCTGCCTGATGTGTGATAAAGAAAATAAATCAGATATAAGACATTGATTTATGGATCGTCACTAAGAAAATGATTAATGTGCAAAGACATGGCTGGTCTAAATGTTTTTGGGGCCCTTGAAAAAATACAGTAGCAATTTGCATATACAGTACCGAAATGTGAAAAACAATGTGTCAAGGGGTCGCTCGTCATGATGAACATACAGAGAATTATCACCTGAATCTGCAGCTCCCCTCGGCTTTATGGAGCTTTTGTTAAGTACAAGGAAAGATTCCAATGAGAAGAGTTTTCTTGTTGCATGAAAATCATTTTATTGCCTATTACTTTACAATTCTAATTTGCGCGGGGAAAAGGGAATGGGAACAAAGGCAGTATGGAGTCTCGTGATTCCTTTATCCTGGGGAACCCCAATTTCTTTGCACTGTAAGTACAGAAGGTCAAAAGTAAGTCAGGAATTCAGACATCTTTTGGCCATCAAAAGGTAGGAAAAAAAAAAAAACAGAACTACAAAAAAGAATGAGATCCAGATTGTAAAGAAAATTAAAAAAGAGGATGGTGCATCATTTTTCCATTTTTCAAACGAAGTCATCTCACCTTTGCTACGGCGGCCAAACGAGGATCCAAGTGGAGAAATCGGCGTAGTAAAGATTCATCATTTCTGTCAGTAAATCATTGAGCTCAAAGGGAGCTGGATCCAAGTTTGGCCTGATCTCAGATGCTCAGTGGAAACCTGAGGGGTCAGTTTGACTCTATGCCAGCCCTGACAGATAAATATGCTTTGTGCTTCCAACATCTCGTCTACATAAAGAGATCTCTCACTGCGCTATGACTCTTTAATGCTCTTCTCAAAAACCGTAAGTAAGTTACATTCTGCTGGGTGTGAAACAGGTTTTCTTTAAAAACCTGAGCTAAAGTGTTCTGATGTACATCGAGGCAACTAAAGTTGGTCGAGTTGGTCAAAAAAGTGTCTCGGAACACACCGAAGCGACGGCGGCCTGAGCGTACGTTCTGCGCGTGAGCGAAACGTAATACATCTCCATAACATCAGGCGGTGCTAATCTGTATTGTCGCCCAAAAAATTAAAACCGGCAGCTGATTGGACAAATGCGTCACGTGGGTCTGGCTTCTCCCAAATTTCAAAGCCAGACCATTAATGGCGGCTCGTTCGGAATACAATCTCGTATTTTACGAAAATAGTTCACCGAAACGTGTGTCTGAAAACATTTTAAGCGAGAAATAGAATCTGTCTTCATTTCAGATAGACAAAGGTCAGTTTAAAAGATTTTCGGCAGATTTTGAGAGGCGTTCGTCACGCTCATCCCGCTCGTCATTTCTGGTAATTTGTCATTGAGTCCGACTGCCCACTGGCCGTTTCAACAAGTCAAATCAGCCCAAATGAACGCCGACGGCTCCTCCAACTGACAACGGCAATAAATTTGAAAAGCATTAGATAGATAAAACAGTGTAGTATTTCACAAGAAACCTAAACCTGTAGATCTTTTTACAACACAGGTGCAACTGAAACAATGAGCATTGTGCATGTGTTTTCATTACCAGTTATTCAAATCATTATCTGATCTATGTCAGTAGAAGTGCCAGTTTCCCGACTGATGTCAGCATAGAAAAGTAAAGCCGTCAGTCAAATGCAATGGAGTAGAACTATAACTTTGCATAAACTGAAATATTCGTTACGAACAAGTCCCTCTTATGCATCTGTTATCCAGATAGGCAGGGACCCCAAAAATATTGGTCATCCCCCCAGAAGCTAAATCATTGTCACACCGATAGCCGATGGGTTCTGAGATTGACAGATTGTTGACTTCTTGCTATTCTTCACGTGTTTTCAGTCAACAGAATAGAAATCGAGCAGCAAACAACAGCTTTGTTGATTTTTGAAACGGCTATTAAAGACATGAAGCTAAAATGAAATGTCACTCTGAAATTTGACACACTTCTGAACTTTGATGTCAACAATAATAAAGGGAATCTTGACTAACAAGGTGGTATTTTAACTTCAAATTGGAGCAGAAAACTGAGGTGTTTTTGTTGAAACGGATGCTCGGTGTGATCTGGCATCACAGTAGGTGAAGAGAGAGTCAAAGAAGAAAGAAAGGAGGTCACACAGTCTCTTGCAAAATATGGAGTGCTAATGGCAGCAGGAAACGCATATTAATTTTAATACTTCACACGCAAATACTTCTGTACTCTCCCACCGGCTTGTGTTACTCAATGCTCAGAAGACAAAAGCCAAGCGCTTCTCATGTTTCTGACCCCAGCAGACCCCCTTTTCTTCTTCTAGTTGACTGTGCAGGGAGTGAAGTTTAGCTGAGATTGGTTAAAACCTGAGTGTACTGCTCCCAGGGGAAGACTTCAGCTCTGACTTTATTGAGATAAAGTGATCTTAATTCTTCTCGCGAGAGTGAAGCCGGTCGCCTTGGTGCACTTTTTTTGTTTTTGCAGCCGACATCCTTCGTGTTTTAAGGGGAAACAGAAAGATGTGTGCAAACCAACAAGCCGGATCTCTGCGGGGACTTTCCATGAATTTGGCTAATTTTGGACTTGTTTCCATTAGACAAGCATTTCTTGTTATAGTGGAACATTTGACAAGCTGTGTGTTGGTATTTCAAACAGAATGTGTCACATTAGATGCTGAGTTGGTTGCATGACAGTAAATTTGCTTAACTGTGAAGTTCACTTGCAGGGAAAGAGGAAGTATAATTTAAAAAAAGTATAATTTAAAAAAATTGACAACAACAGACATGAACAATTAAGGAACACAGGACTTGTGTATCTTTTCTGAACAATCTTCACCGATATCGGAAACCGAAGCTGACCAATCATAGTTCATGCTGTTTTTAGGAAATGGACATCATCTCTTGCGAAGTCTACAGCTGTCGCTAAGGAGGCTCCATTTCTACATTTTAACTCATAACTCAAAACTATAAATCCAAGTTTAGTCAGAGAAAAGTGGTCCAGTTTAACTGAGCAATTGAAACAAAGCTCAATCTCAGAAAAGCTGATTCACATTCAAACTTCTCTACCTTGCTAACAGTGAATGATTGGATGCTTCAACACATGCTGAAATCATTCATGTTGACTTCCAGAGCTGAATCAAAGAGTTGCTGACAGTCCTCATATAACTTAATCCTGAGCAGGAGGAGGAGGAAATAAAACCGCTCTGTGGTTTGAGAGCACTTGGTAGAGAGGAGTGACCCAACCTGGTGAAGTGTAACTGAGAAGGCCATGTCTGGTAACCCCAGGTGCAACAGAGGCGTTAAATGATGTGAGGAAATAAGCAATAACTGTGGAGTGTGTGTGTGTGTGTGTACTCTTTTCAAAAGTGGTGTCAGGGTCGATAAGTGTCCCGCGGCGGCAGCGACCAGCTGGAAACACAGAGCAGCTCTGACTCAGAGTCGGCAGCAACGCTGCTAAATCAGTTTCACATGCAGCAGGTTCAAAATATAACCTGCAAAAGTCCTTGTTTTGTATTTTACTTCATTTTTTTTTTTTTTTAAATGTTTGGCCGTGGTGGAGGTGGTATTTAGACTATTTATTTAGACTTGAGGAGAAGTACTAATGTACTACTGTAAAAATACAAGTAAAAGCACTGAATTGAAAATGTTACTTAAGTTAAAGTGTTTAAGTATAATCAGGAAAATGTACTTAAAGTATTTAAAGTATACTAGTAGTATACTAACATATATTATGTCATTACATTATTATTACTCAAGCATTGGTAAATGTAAAAGCAGGATTTTACTGTTGTAGTTTGTTCAGGTGGAGCTCATTTTTAACTATTTTGTAGTGGACAGCAACTAATTATTATTTTCATTTTGGATAAATCTGCTGGTTATTTTCTCCATAAATCCATGAATTGTTCGGTTTGTAAAAAAAATCTGAAAATAGTAAAAAATGCCCAAAGTGAAAAGTTTTGTCCAGCCAACAGTCCAAACCTAAAAATCATTTTGGCCTTAATAATTTTCAGCTATTGGGTAGTTAAGCATCATATTTATTAGCTCTTCATATTTTTTGAATGCAAAAAATATGAATTTGTAAAGTAAATAGTAACTAAAAATAGAAAAACACCTTACAATATAAGGTACGCATACACCAGGTGTTCTTGTTATTTTGTCCACCTTTTTGTCTGTGTGGGATGTAAAGAAAGTTAACTGAAACCTTTAATTTTGTTTACAAATCCAAGAGTTTCTTGAAATTATAAAGTAAATATTGTAGGCGGTTATTTTGGTTTTACTTATAAGTTCATTAACTGTCTACGACACTTGTTAGAATAAGTTATAATGTTCTGGCTGTTCAGTGAGGCATCAGCTGACACACTATTGTTTCATTTTATACTTGAACTCATGAAACAGATGAAATCATTGTTGGAAATTGGTCTCTCATCACATGGTTTTCCCAGGCGGAGATGGACCTGAAAGAGCACATTTAATGGTGTTGTTAAAACTGAAAACAAGTGAACTGAAACTCTGAATAAAACAGTTTCATTGTTTGGACAGGAATCAACAAGTCCCTCTTAATAATTGTTCAGTGTAAAGTTACAGTACATCAGTCAGCCATGACGACAACTGACTGTCGAATGGTGGAAATAGTAAAGAAATACATTTAGTCTTGTCACGGTGGTGTGTATGGGGTTGTAGTATGAGTGATATTCTGCATGTAATGAGTTTGGAGGGTGTCTTTTTCTAGCTTTTTCAAAACCAGAAACAAAAGCATACGTCTTGGGAATTGATTGAACTCTGTTTATCTGCTTCAACGTAACACGCAATCATTAGCATACCAGGGTAACTAGCAGGCTAAAGAGTTTGGAGGGCCGTGGTGTCTTTATTAGCCTTTAGCCAAAACCAGAAACACAAGAGCAAAAGTGTGTGAGTAACAGCGAATTGAATCATACCATACTTAGCATAACAGGCTAACTAGCAGGCTAAAGAGTTTGGAGGGTGGTGTGGTGTCCTTTTTTTAGCTTTTCCAAAAACACAATATAGCAAAAGTGTAAGGAATGGATTAAATACTGTTTACCTGCATAGTACTTTAGTATTACCATTTCACGCTACTTTATAGCTACTTCTACTTCACTACCTTTTTGAGGCAAATATTGAAATTTTTACTCCACTAAATGTGTTTAGTAGCTTCAGTTGCTAGTGACTTTGCAGATTCAGATTATAAATACAAAATATAAATCAACTAATACATTATGATTATTATTATAGATTAAGATACCCAGTCTATAAAGTAGTTTAAATAAACCTACAACATTGGTAGGCCTACACATGAATGCATCAATCATTATAATCCGATAATAGAATATTTATGATTCTAAAATGAAATGGGCCATTTGAATACTTCTAGAGCTTAGTACTTCCTCCACAACTGCCAGAAACAGAAGTGTTAACCAACTCACAGAGCTGACCTATTAGCTAGTGAGCTATACAGCTGACAAAATCTGTAGCTAAAAATAGATATTACATCAGTATTATATAACATACTGTATATTATAAGGTAGAGTATAATATTTTTATGGTTGTAAACTACTAAAAAAATGAAGCATTCATGTCAGATGTCTTTATAGTAACTTGAGGAGAAACTTCATCCTCCTAAACTGGCAATGAGCACATTTCCCATCAGGATCTGACACAAGTCATAACTTGATAAAAGCACACAGGCTAACACTTGATTCCTTCCCTACCTCCCGGGTTTTAAATGATGCACGATGCTCCTTTTGTTTTCACACTCCTGAACCTTTTATTCTATTTTCATTTTCGCAACTTTGAACTCACAGTGTGCTCCTGCAGAGTGAGTAATGGTTTTGGACATGGAGTTGAGTCTCCGAAGGCAACTATGAAACGTTTGCTCCAGGGATCTGATCTAATGAAAACCTCAAGCTCTTTTTGATCTAAAAAATCTGCTCTTTGTATTTCCGAACCCCCAGTAAAATCTTTCGATTGGTAAAGATCGGCAAATTGCCTTCAAAAAGGGGATGTGTGCCCATATTCTGCAAAAATACAATATTACACTTTTATGAGCCACTAGCATTTAATGACTTCCTAAGTGGTGAAACCATAGTAACAGATTAACTCAATATGAAGACACCTTTTATGACCATTGATGTAATTTTGCATAAACTAGTACTTCAAATTGGCAAAGGTTTTTACATTGGAGGATAAAACCTGAGATATGCACAGATTGTTTTCATCCAAAGTCAATTCATATAAAGAATCCCTGAGTGGTTCCGATGAGCTTTATTATTTATAAAGGTGGCGGTTGTACAAGCACTACCACTCCAGATTTAATTGTATCAACTGGATCGATTTTATAACCTTCACAACGCTGTAAAATGTTACCATGGTGGTGTTTTTAGTGCTTCATATAACCATTACACAAGAGGGGACTCAATGTACTTGCATATAATTATTTGCATATCCTTGCAAATTCTCTGAACATGCTATCAAAAATGATGAAATGCTTCTAAAAGTGATGTGGATTAAAAAGTAATTAAGTAGATGTTTAAGGCTGTGCACCTTTATATACTGTTGGGTAGTTTAATGTACAGCAATGCATCATATTCTTTAAGATCAGTCAGAAAAACAGCCCTGTTTTTAGCTTTGTTATGCATTTTTCAACTGATCCAAGAGGGTTTTTAAATACAGTATCTTTATTTAGCTTAAGAAGAACAGTAGGATAATTTTTCAACACATAAAGGAACACCATCATCCTTTAGTTTATCACAAACATTCAAAATCAACATCAACACATCTGGAGATACATGGTTTTCACTGGACACGAAGGGGATTAAAAAATGTAATCTGAAAAGTAACTAAAGCCGTCAGACAAATGTAGTGGAGTAAAAAGCACAATATTTCCCTCTGAGATGTATTGGAGTAGAAGTATACAGTTGCATGAAATGGAACGCAAGTGTACCTTGAATTTATATAGTACTTGAGTCCACTGCCCATTGCCCACAATGTGTGATTGACAGGTGCAGAAAAATCACTCCAGCAATGAGACAAAATAAAATTGATTTCCACATCAAAGTTTTGAAATGGAATGGTGACGTGTGAAGTGGTATCTCTACCCACATGGACCTTTTGGTGCATGTATGTTAACCCTTGTGTTGTCTCCGCGTCGACCATGAACTAGTTATCCTTCCAGGTCAAAATAGAAAATGAACTTTTTTTTGTTGCTTTTTTAAACTTTTTTTTTTATTCATGGTCAATGAACCTAGTTTATATGATATTATACCTAAGGTTTGAGTTAAAAAAGCAGAAGTTATGAATTATTTGGCCTAAAAGTTAAGATCAGAGGATGTCTACTTTAGTCAGGATACCGTTTTGAAACCATTTACATTTTTATTTTTCAAATGCTATACAATTGAATAAAACACCTAACATTTAATTAAAGTAATCATTCATTTTACCTGCAAAAAACATCCATTTTATTTTTGGTTAAAAGAAACCCATATTTCTGATATAAAAGAAAGGGTCAAATTTGACCTGAGGACACAAGGGTTAAGAAAGTCTCCCCCATGCAGATGGAAAAAACATAGGAAGCAATTAAAAGCTTTAAGGTCGTCCGTCGCAAAGTGGCTTCTTGCCCTAACGCTCCCAACACTTGAGGAGCAGGAGGACGCCTGCTAAACAGATTCTCTTTCTTCAGCTTCTGTTACACAGAGACCCCCTCCTGCACCCGCCCCACCCTCCTTAATGGATGGCTATTTATTTGCTTACACAGCTTTCCAACTGAGCCCATTCAGCTTCTTAAGGTCACTAACCAACACAACACCTGTCTCAGTCAACACTAATTGGCACAAAGTCTGCTTTTTTGTTTACTTATTTTACTCAATGCACTGACATCTTCTTGTTCTTGTTCTTGTTCTTCTGCATTTAAACAACCTGTCTGCTTTTGTGCAGTATTTATGGTGAGATGAGGTGGTTAGACTCAAGGGAACCCGACACCACATTTACTGCCAATTGCTGTGGAATGATGAAGTGGCCCATTTGGTTCGGATACACTATTTGTCCCAGGCAGGCTTTGTTCTGTTGGCCTGCAAATCCATCATGTACAGCAGTCGGCGGGACATCCTTATACCTCCTCTCATGGTGACACATATGAAGCTGTTTATTAGCAAAGACCAGCTGTAATCATCCGAAAATAAGATGTTATGTGTGATCATTCAACTGATGTGGATTTAATTAAATCCCATTGATGTCAGAGACTAGTAGTTAGAGATAAATCATTACTTGCGGTTAGGTTATATGCAATCAGAAATAGAGTGTCTATACGACCACGTTGGAATTTAAATCCTTCGTTTGGAGGAGATAATTGAAGGTATTAGATTAGGGTAATCTGACTTGTACTGTTGATTTGTTCAAATTTGCTATTCTGGCGATGTTTTTGTTTGGTTTGTTTTGTTGTTTGGGATGTATGTCAGTGAGCTCATCGTAATGAGGGCCTTTGTGTCAACACCACATTGCGAAAAGTCTGCGTAATCCTATTTCTTTTAATAGGAAAATTTAGGGTGAAATAATTCCAACTGTTAATTCCAAGTGCTGTTTTCTGTTTACATTCTTTAATGTACAGTGTCTTGAAACAAGACAGAGAAAGGTAGATATGTTTAGTCAGGGTTTTACAATAATGCTCATTTTTGCTGGGAACTGGAAAATAAAATGTAAACTTGCACGAAAAAACAGATTGTCTAAGTGAAAGACTAAACATCTGTTGTTTTTTTAGATGTGACAAGAAAGAATTGCAATGCATTTTGTATTTGAGTAGCTTCTCTTCTCTTTTTACAAAGCACCTAACAGCAGCAGATTATCTTGTGCACCAAGAAGCCTAATGACGTCTAAATCGACAGGACTCGACTTTTAACTTCTGCCTGCTTCTGGTTTTTACTGCCAGACAGATTTTGGCTCTCGTCTTCCCTCTACCGAGGCCTACAATCCGCACCAAATGTTTCACATTACCCAGTGTGAAAACCCTCCTATTCCTCAGATTCTCTTTTACAAGTCCATACATCCGTGGAAACTTGATATTTCATATTTCATTCTGGTTTGTGGATGTCATTGCAAGTGGACGCCGGTTCACATGCAACCGCCCAACCGCTGCCTTTGATCAGCCTGACCAGGACTAATTGTAGACGGAGAACAAATGAAAGAAATATCGGGAGATTTCATGGGAATTGCCACTATGGCCTGAGCTGCCTGACGCTACTATTAGCAGTTAAAATAGCCAGTGAGCACTTGGAGTTTTAGCCTGTTTCCTCTTATGGTTACACAAAGATAATTTTGAATAACAGCATGTTTGTGGCTTAGAAGAGCGCCGGGATTTAAAGTTTTCATCATCACACTGAAGCCATAACTTTCTCAGCACATGGAAACATAACATTTGCACTGCACTCCTTTAAAAAAAGCTATAACAGTGTGAGCACAAGTCATCCTGACGCTGAAGTGACCTATTTCATGCGTCCTCTTTGAGTCTGTAATAAATTGTATCTAGAAACATAATACTGCAAACCACAAAATCCCCATATGTACTTCACAACAGAGATCTGAATTGTTCTGGCAAACAAAATTCATTCCACGGACCAAATATCAAGGGGAAGATGTAAAAAAAGAAAAGAAATTTAAAGCAGCATAAATGTTCCAAATGTTTAAGAGTGGCCAGGGAATCCCGAGGGTCTCGTTCGGTATCGCTCTTTGTTCCTCGTACAGGATGTAACTTTGCAAGCTGGTTTTCATTCAAACTCCAAGAAACCAACAGCTCACTCTCTCTTTAACATTTTCAGCTCAGATTTGCATGCAACAAAGTGTCTTGTCTTGGAAAAAAAAAGAAAAGAAAAACTATTTCCACCCACTCTTTTGGTGCACAAACATGTCAGAAAAGTTAAGGTATGTATCTGTCCAAGTAGCACGTTGACCTGTGAGCGTTTGTAAAAAGGCGGCTGATTTTCCGGTTAGGAGGCAGGTTAGCTACGGTCTCAGCAGCAGGTGACTGGAATGAGGTCATGATGTGGTCATGGAAGGGGGGACAGCAGGCCTGTGTGTGTGTGTGTATGTGTGTGTGTGTGTGTGTGTGTGTGTGTGTGTGTGTGTGTGTGTGTTTTGTTGAAACCTCCGAACAACTGCTGTGAGGGAGGTGAAACACATCAGAGGCCAAGCTACAGTGTTTTTTTCCCCTCAGCTCAAGGTGTTGTTTCACACCGCCGAGCCCTTCTGCTGTGAAATCCTCAGAATGACAGCAGCGGATTGATTTGCTTCTCCATGAAAGAGATGGACTGCTACTACGAGCCCCAGGAGATAACAGGGTAGAGGACCACAGCCCACACCGTGGAGAAAGACCCTGAGCCACCTGTGTTGCATTTAGACCACTTTATCTTGTATCTCACAGGACATCTTGGCTGTTTAATTCAGTGACATTTCTCTGCATTACCCCACTGACAGCACACAGTGATCCTTTAACCTGCATCCAAAATCATGGGTTAGATGTTTGGAAATCTGCATTTCAAACACACCAACAAATGAACAAGACTTGTCACAATAGAAAAACACAGTAGAACAGTTGGAGAACTCAGATTCCCCTCGTAAAAGTGTCAATTTGTGAAAATATCACGTGGCCACATTATATTTCCAATATAGGGGGACTTCAGTCATTGGCGAATACATAAAATGATCTGGACAAATTCAAAAATAAACAGCAAGCAGCAGTTTCTAGTGTAGTTAACTCCCATGAAGTGTTTCCAGCATTTTTTTCAACACTGCACTATTATACAGTTTCTCCTCCCTCCCTGGTATTGGCTGATGTACGACAGCAAACTTTACAACACTGTGATGTAATATAAAACAGTGTTAGGTATCGTATGCTAACGATTGTCAATTGGCCAAAACCTGCCCACTGGTTCTCCTCACAGTCAAAATCATAATTTAGGTTCATCATCTCAGTGGGAATATGTATTTTCAACCTCACTACTGTCACAACTAACACCAGGATCTTTTTTTTTATTATTGTTAAATTTGACATTTATACGATGTGTCAGTGTTTTTTAGCGGATAGTTTCTCACTGGGGACACCAACTTGAATGCTCTTTAATTACAATTTTGAGAGCATTTCGATTGTGTGAAACTGTCTGATTCTACTTCACTTCTTCTACCATTTCAAAAGGAATATTGTAAATGAGTGCCCCCACAGCTGATCAGGGAATAAAACCACCTACAGAAAAAAACTTGTGAATAACTTTGAATTAAAATTAGTAAAACCTTTATAAACATTATTAAATCTGCCAAAAGTAGGAGATCTTGCTGTTCTCAGATAAGATGTGGTGTATAGCTATTGCAGCCTGAGCTCACAGAAATATGTGAAACGACCTCTTAAAGCTTTAGTGCATACATTTTTGATATTAATAAACGTCCGTTACATTCAAGCCATTGCCAAATTAGTTGCTACACAGCTAATTAAGACTATCAGCTCCACACAACTCTCTCTGTATGGCTATGTTCAGAAGATTGTGGCGTCCGGTGACTTTCCTGTGCAGAAAGTTGAGTGAAGATAATTACCTCTTCTGTAGAGTACATCATGTTTTTTTAATCCCCCGCGTCATCCTTGGCTACTAGCAACTGTGTGTGTGTGTGTGTGGGGGAGGTGTGTGTCATGGAAGGCTTGTATCATGTGGACGCGCCAACATTTTTGTCATTGCTTAGAGTTCCTCATGGGGGTGGCAGAAACTACGCACTATAGCTTTAACATTGCATTACGTGATAGTGACACGTAATGTATGTCTCAATGTAGTCTATATGTATCAATATTTTCCTAAACCTAACCCAGTATTATTTTTTTTGCCTGAACCTAAACTGTTTCTGTGATGCACAAAATTTTAACACATTACGTGTCACCACCATGTAATGCAGTGTTAAGAGGTCGTGGCCATTTTACATATTTCTGTGAGATCAGGGTGTGCTATTTTATTAAAACTTAAATATCCACACCCTTATAAAGATATATATTGGGGTGGATGAAGCTGAGAGGATCTGTGAGTATTGGGATCAATTTAATGAGATGAAAAACAATTTTTTTTCTATTCTCTACTGTCCTCTGTGGCTTGTGACAAACTAGACCAGGTTGCAGATTTATGTATGATTAGATTTGAGGATGTAACTTTAATTAATTATATTTTTTATTTACAATTGCATTTTTGCACTGATTATGAAATTTGTATGAGGTCAATATATTGTGCTGTTAGATGCTTGTGGGTAAACATATACCAATAAGGAAAGGGTCATGTAAAAGATACCAACAAGTTTCACAAACCATACAATATATGTTGTTTATTCCTACCCTCTAATATGACCCACAGGTCATTCATTCAATCTTAAATCCTAGCGGTGGCAGGAAATACGACCCCAAGGAGCGTTTTCCGTCCGCATATCTAAACCAGAGAATGTAACGATCACAGTTTGGTTAGTTTAGAAAACTACTTAGTTAAAGCTATAGTGCGTAGTTTCTGTCTCCCCCATGAGGAATTCTAAGTAATGACAACAAAACTGTTGGCGTGTCCACATGATACAAGCCTTCCGTGATCACACGCACCCCCAGCCCTCCTCCACGCAGTTGCCTGTTGCCAAGGAGGACACGGAGGAATAAAAAAACATGATGGACTCTTCAGAAGAGGTCATTATCTTAGCACATTTGTTGCGTTACTTCACCTCTGATTACACACGTGACACAAAACGTGGCGTAGTCCTGTTTGTTCCGTAGAGTTAAAAATGTTCACCGTTTACTTTTATTTTCGGGACACAAACTCCAGTTTCCTGGGTGAAAGTCCTGTGTTTGTTTGACTCACAAATGCTGAATTTGACGCTTTTACTGTATCCTCGTCACCTTGCTTCCTGCTTTGCTCCCGTAATAATTGCTATGGCCACTAGAGGGCATTGCCACTATAAAAGTAAATATGAGTCATAATTGCTGCTTGAACAAACGACTTATGGGGGCGTTATTCGAGGGAGGACAGTCTCAAATGATCAGACATGGAAAATAAAATCATTAATTCATATAGATAGAATAAATGGATATCAATTGGATTAATAAAAATAAAAAAAATTATTTATGTAGCACAATTCATGTATAAAACACAAAGTGCTTTACATTAAAGCAAAGAATCATAACATTTATAATAAAACAGCATGACTTCACAGTACCTCATCCCTGATCCCACCTCCCTCCTGCCCACACAGTGTGGTTGACAAGTGTCTTCTGCAAAGTGCATAAACAGGCAAAAACACAACTAAATCCATGTGGAAATTGTTCTAAAATATAACTTTCATAGCAGCTTACATACAACATTATCTAGTAATCTACAACCAAGCTCACAAAAAAATAATAACAGTTAAATCAACACAGACGCTCTTATTTCGATCATATCCCAAATTCATCCATCTCCTGTCAGTCGTTAAGTGTTCTCAGTGAACACACTTGTCTTTCATCTGTTGCCTGGGGCCTCTTACTGTACAACAGGAGCAGTTTGGGCCACTTGCTCACTTCGCCGGGCATCCAGACATGTTTGGCATGTTTTGGCAAGTTTTTTGCAAAGATAACGTCTTCAGTGATGTATCACCTTTCACTCTTTTCCTTTCCCGTCCCCTTGGCTGTGCGGCGAGGAGCGACAAAGAGACATAAATCTCCTGAACTACCTGTTTGATAGTCGGCCAGAGGCGTCTGCTCACTGCTGCCAAGCCAAGGAGGGGAACTGGTGGTGGGGGGGGTCTCAGTTTAGCTCGTAATGATGCTTAAACAAACCCTCAACCTCCTTAAAGAGGAAAAAGAAGAGGGAGTGTAATTAACGAGAAGTCCTCAGTACAACCTGTTATCTGATATGATTCATAGAGTGTGATGGGAAAGATGAGTGAGCGTGAAATCTTTTCTGTTTGGCGTTCTCGGACTTCACATCCGACAAGATGAATGAGCTTGATGAGTTCTTCAGTTTCCATCTAGGCATTTGGCCTTCACGGTTTCTTTCTCTTCCTCACAGCGGAGCCACTTTAACAGGAGTCATGAGAAACGCAGCCATCAAAGAATGACTTTGTTAGGATATTATTGAGCTGATGTGAAGTAGAGAGAGGAGAGAAAAAAGAAGAAAAAAGAACATTGGTAATGGATCATAAATTACACTTTTTATGGAACAATGCGATTTTGATGTCAGCCGTCTGAAGTGATCGGAGCAAGCGGAGCCAGTATTATAGGTTTCTTTATGTCTGTTTGTACTCAAGATGATGTTAAAAGTGAGAAGATGGTGGACAGTTAGACCCAAAACAATTAGTCTCTACGGACCAACAGGCTGCATCGTGCCAAAGACCTGCAGAAATGAGAAACTCAGATGTTCTTTCAGGCCAAATGTCAAATCAGATTGACTCATTTGTGGATGTGGTTCAAATGTTTATGCATCTCTGGGAAGAGCTCTTAACTCTATAAAAGAAGTCCCTAATGTCTGCCAATATCTAATGCTATCAGACAAAGAGGAAACTGATTGATGATTCAAACATAAAGAGGGAGAACAAGTCGAGCCCAGAGAGAGAAACTGTAAAAAGAAAAGTGCATAAATATCCAACATTAGTGATACTGTTTCTTTGCTAAAATAATATTTCTATTCAAAATAACATATGACAAAAACACTTTGTAATATTAGTGTTATATTATGTGTTATTATATAGTTATTTTATTTGTTTATTTTATAAGTAGTTATTGATTGTATTGAGCCTATTAGTTGTATTAAGAATGACATGCATTTTGTTTACTAAAAAAACGTATTTATTTATTAAAATGATTATTATTATTATTTTTATTAATAAGTCTCTTGAACAATATCCACCTCTTATATGCTGTGGACCACTGATGAAGACAGCGAGATGCAGTTCCAGAAGATTTTATTATGTGCTAAATTTAAGCTGCACTAATCAATATTTTTGAATGTATGATGTTTTTTTGAATGTTTTGTTTCGCTCTCATCAACCACGTTACCTGCAACAGAAAGCAGCTTTTTCAGTGAAAAAGCACTACAAATCCACTAGGGCTGGGCCACATGGCCAAGATTTCATTCATTTCATATCTCAATAATTATATATATCCCAATATAGCATGTCTTTCTGGTAATTCAAGAAAAGGAATAGTATGGTAAAGCCTATTTTTGTATACTGTCCTGTGTGAAATTAAATACTTGACAAGTATGTTTTGTTTTGTTAAGAGCTTTAGTGCAAAATGAACATAACATGCAAGGATCAAAACCTAAAACAGCATCCAAATGATGTAAATATTGAAAAATATAGACATTTTTATATCGTTTTGACGATATATATCTTCATACTGCCCAGCCCTAAAATCCACGTACACAACCTGTTCATCATCAAACAGCTGAGCAGACAAATGTAGCGGTAAACATGTAACATTTAGCAGCTAAAGAGCCAGATATTTCTTTCAGGAGTTGGTAGAGACAAAAACAGACCCAAAAGGCTGAAATGCTAAGCTAAAATGAACGCTGTTTGCAGTTTCACAGACACTGAACAGGCTGGTAAGGAAAGCTGGCTCTGTTGTTGGCATTGAGCTGGAGTCACTCACAGCAACTGCAGAGAAACGGACCATGAGTAGGATGCTGGCGATCATGGACAATGACCGCCACCCACTACACAGCTGTCATTAAGCAGATGAACATGTTCAGTGGTTCACTTCTGTCACTGTCATGCTCAACAGACAGGTTGAGGAGGTCCTTTGTCCCCAGGGCTATCCAACTCTTCAATACCACACAAAGGGTGAGGGGAGAAATGGACTTTTCAGCATGAGCCTGCCTCTCTCAGCCCCTACCATTATATCACCTTACACCTGACTGTCTTATAGGCTTTATTAGCCCTCCTACACAATCTGGACTCCGGTCATAACATCTACATCTTATAACTTATTCCCTGTCATATATAGTTCTTAATGTATATTATTTCTTTTCTTGTTTGTCAAGCAATTCTGTTATTTTTACATTCTTGTCTTTTCATATTCATAGTTAATTTTTAATAATAAGCTATTGCACTGTTCAATCCCTGCACTGTTCACTTTTGCACTACCACCATTGCACACTCTACCATAGCACCTTTAACTCTTTAAATATCTGTGAGTGATTTTTATGTATGTGAGATATATGTATATATATATGTATGTGTATGTGTGTTTGTTGTTTTATGGTTGTCTAAGCTACTGGATGCCTAAAATTTCCCTCGGGATGAATAAAGTATCTATCTATCTATCTATCTATCTATCTATCTATCTATCTATCTATCTATCTATCTATCTATCTATTATTTTTTTCCAAGCATGCTAATCAAAAATGGCATGCATGTTTCCCTTATGAAATCATTTATATGACTATAGAAGTTCATTGATGGTGACCCCTCCAAAAGAAACAAAAATACTAATTAAAATATCACTTTTTCTAGAGCTTCCCTCCACATTTTATTTTCTGGGACAAAGACCGTCTTGGAACAGGTATTAAAGCTATAAAGCAGATGGAAGATACTCCTTACTGTATACATTGGCAGATTTATTCACTTGGAGAAAAAGGTGTTGAAGTGATTTTCCCACTTTCAGAACATCAAACTGGTTGACAGTTCTGTGTCATTTCTTGCCAGCACATTTTTATTTTGTGGAGTTTTGATGTACTGAAGAAAATGCATGTGTTTTTGTTTTGCCAAACACTTGACTTGGAGATAACTAATTCCAAAAACGTTCCTTCTGAAAGTAAAATTAAAATGTTATTGAATTGTTTATTTGCTTCACCTGAGCCCAGGCGTTTTTTCTTTTTCTTGCCTAAACCCTCATTGACTAACAGGTGACAATGCTGTGCCCAATATCTTGTATTGTAACTTAATACAAGTTAAAATGCAGGAATGTAATTTACACAAAATCTGTGTCAACATTAGATAATAGTTTTCTGGCTTAATGCTCATCTTTCCAAATGTTACAACCTTATTTTAGCGAAACCCTCCCACAGGGAGGATATCGCATCCTCCTGAAGTGAAGAACAAAACATCATGCGGCTTAAGAAGAGTCTCATCAAGTGCAGCAGCCGCCACATACCACATTTTAACATTTTAAGTATCTTACCACACTCACGCTGTAACCAAGTCAAACCATATGGACAGAAGGGGGGGGGGGGAATGCACGGTCCAAAAGAGGCGTCCAATCTCAGGATCGAGCCATAAGTCATGTTGAAATACCTCCGAGGATCAACAACATGTGGATAATTACCATCCTGGAGGTGGAAAACAAAAAACAGACAGCAGCTAACAGAAAGATAAATGCTTTTTACTTTATTGGAATAAACAGAAACAATGTCTGGAAACAGGAGCAAAGTTTTCCCCATTTTGTTTACCTTTAGTGTTGTTAAAATCATTTTATTCCAAGAAGGTTTAACAGTATCATATTTACTCTTTATTTGCTTATTGCAACTCCTCATTGAAATTACAGATGTTTACACTCAAATGGAAATATTCTAAATGTCTTGTGCATTATTTTATACACATTTGGTATTTGGTATATTTGGGAATGTGGATATTTAAACCCAGTAAGAGCGTGCGCCCCATGTAGGCTGAGTCCTTTGCAGCGGCGCGGGTTTGAATCTGACCTGCTGCGTTTCATCCCCCATCTCTCTTCCCCTTTCCTGTCTATCCACTGTCACTAGCTAATAAAAGGGAAAAGGCCCAAAAAATAATCTTTAACCTTCAAACACTGTTCCGGTCAAAAATGACTGATTTACACATTCTCTGTTTTTCATCAGAGTGCCTCAAGACCTTATGATATTCGTCACAAAAGGCATTTGAACACATACAATTCTTTGTGACTACTTTCTTTGAATTTTGAGTGATTTATTCAACTTGGTCTCACTTTTTTTGTTTACGGTCAAAAATGACTGCCATAGGAAATGAATGGGAAAGAGTATAATTTTCATCCAGGAGATACACACACTCCTACAACTTTCCTACACTTTCCCTTACACACATGCATGCACGCATACACAGAAACACACCCACACACACACACACACCCACACACACACACACACACACACACACACACACACACACACACACACACAGACAGTTCATGTTGTCATGTTGCCACTTGTGCATGTGGACCACCAATGTTCGCACACACATGCATGCACGCACACTCAGAAACACACACACGCACACGCACACACACACACACACACACACACACACACACACACACACACACACACACACACACACACACACATGTTGTAGATGTTAATGTTCTAATAAGGTTCTTTTTACAATAAATATTATATTAAAAATGCTTTTTGTTATTTTTATTGTAATTTCTGTTAAAATAAGAGCAGTTAAAACTGTCTGGTCAAATTTGACCGCGAACAGTAAATTAAGGGGGGGGTAGCAAAGAAAAGTGTTTAAAGGTTAAAATAAAGTTCTGTAGATATTTTTTGAGTTTGGCTGCACATATATATAAAATAAGTATTGTAAGGGCCAACAACAGTTAAGCGTGGGAAGTATATCGACAAAAGAAAGAGAGAGATCTATTTGAACAACAAAAACGATTTTTTAAATCTGTATCAATATATGCTATCTATAAATTAACAATTAAAAAACAAAGTAGAATATAATGTTTAAACAATATGACAAGAAAAAATCTTCACAAACCATGTAACTGTTTCATGTAATTACGGGTAAACACTATTTGTCAAGTCACTTCACTCAGGGGTTTCCCTGCTGCAGCCTTACTAGGTCTGATGTGACCAGGAGCTAATGGTGGCTAACGCCAGCAAACTTTAGATATAGATATTTTATGTAATTGGCATTACTGTCAGGTCGCCGTTTTGTACTAATGTTACTACGCTTGAGCATTTTACCATCAAGCCTTGACTGCCTCTCTCAAATAACTGTCAATCATTTTCGTTTTATATTATTCTATGTCTTCCTATCTGAAAATGTTTATTACAACAATAGTTGCATAGAAATGATCATCAAATCAAAATGGCAGCATGGTAAACATGTTGTAAAACTAAAAACCACAGGTGGAAACTTTTTTAAGTCTTCAGGTTCAGGCTTCCAAACTTTCTTAGTTTATGTAGTTTATACATTACTGGAAGAAAAGATTCTGAAAGGAAAGAGACAGGTGAAACTTTTCTCATGTAGATATTGTATCAATTTATATAAGTTCAGGTTTGACCAAAAATACAATACAGATGCATCACATATGGGTGTAAACTCACTTGGTGACTATTTATTTTCCAGATTTTAGTCTTATACATTGTTAGAGCAATCTGAACAAAGCCAAACTGGTGAATACCCAGAATCATTACTGCTACATGCAGCGTTTCACCTGTTAAGGACCATAAGTTAACACAATCTTGACTTAAAACTGCCAAAGGTGATGTTAGCTGAAATGCTGCTCTGCCTCAAAATGTTGTAAAAAAAATGGTTCTCATGTTGCTTATGAAGATAAAGAATTATTTGTGTGTGACAACGAAGAGCTCGGTTAAGAAATTGCACCTCTGCTGACAGCTCCAGTTAAAAGTATCTGTGGCATAGAGTAAAAAATGACCTCGCTTTAAAATTACCCAAACATTCCTCCTACAGAGACATGCAAAACGTTTTAGTTCTACACAGCATGCACACATAATTGTCAGCCACCTGGCTCTGCTACGTTGTTTTTTTTTTTATGTGGGAATTTCAAACTAATTCAGCCAGGAATGTCAGATCTGTTCTCAAGATGATGCACCTGATACTAAAAAGCACTTCACAAGAGCTCCAGTACAAGACGGATCGCTCCCTGGAGACTGTTGCTCTTCTTTCCATAGAAGCTACAATTTCTTCTCTTTTTTTCCACCAACAGAGACGCCTGCTGGTGCTGCAGACTCGCATCATGTCATTTAAATTGCAAAGATATTTCTGTTGAAAGGAGACATTGTTCGGCTCATATTATCAGTGGTGGAATGTAACTAAGTGCATTTACTCTTAACCACTAAGTACTGGACTTAAGTACAAATTTAAGGTACTTTACTTTACTTGAGTATTTCCATTTTCCTTATACTTTCACCCCACTACAATTTGGAGGGAAATATTGTACTTGTTACTGCTCTACATTTATTTTAACAGCTGTATTTACTTTGCAGATTCAGATTATGAATACAAAACATGATGTTATTTTATGGATTACTTATTGCTACCAGGCAGTATACAATCCAACACAAATAATAAACATTATTCTGAAATGGGCCATAATGAGTACTTTTACTTTTGGTACCTTTTTAATGGTAATGCTTTTGTTTTATTGTATAATTAAAACAGAATATAAATCAACTAATACATGATGATGGATTGTTATAGGTTACCTACAAGGCATTATACAAAGTAATTCAAAATAGTTCCACTTTCACCAGCTGCAACACTATTTCCCTTTTATGATTCATTATACTTCTACTAAACTACATCCCAGAGTACAAAATATTATTTTTACTCCACTTTTCAAATTTTTACTCCTCAGAATACTGTACTTTTTACTCCACTACATTTGTCTGACATATTTAGTTACTTGTTACTTTTAAGATACCATGTATCTCCAAATGCAGTGATTTTGAACCATGAATAGTTGACTACAAACATATGATAATCTTATAGAATATCATGCATTGCTGTAGATTAAACTACCCAACAGTATAAATGAGTTAAAATGAGCACATTAAACATCTACAGCAGTGAAAAGCAACATGCGCATTAATGCAGCAGTAATATTAATCCAGTAACATCATATATTATAGTAAAACACCGACAGGAAACATTTTACTGCACAATGAGTACATTTTCCTGATTATACTCTAACTCGTAACAGAGTTTTTCTACAGTGTGGTATTAACACTTAAGTAAAGGATCTGAATACTTCTTTCACTGCAAACATGCACAAGCACGGACAAAGAAACTTGTCTCTTTTTTGTGCACACTTTATTGTTTTGACCGTGGAGATGATGAGGCTGAGACCAGCAGGCCTGAGCTCAGTGGGGGAGCGGGGCATATAGAGGGGGAGTCTGAAGGGGTGGAGGAGTTTTTTGGCAGCAACTTCAGAGAAGACTGGACACCTCGGGATCAGGTCGATTAGGGCTTGCGTGCCCGTGTCCAGGTTTATGGTGGCTTTTCACTGGAACATAACCTCTTTGTTGGACAGAGGGGTAAGGCAGGTGTTTTCTCCCCCCTTCGCCCTCTCTCCTCCCCTCATCACCAGGTCGTGTAACTCAATAAGGGCCGGAGATAGACACATGTACACACTTGAGGATGAGCCACCAGCCTTAAACCATTGCCTCTTTATACGTTAAAGTAAAGGAATACCACTTCATATATTCAGGTGTGAGCGCCTCACTTTTCTCCTGCTCAACCTTTCACACCAATGAAACAGAACAGAGTTTAACACCAGCAGGTTGCCACACTGTGATGGGACGTACTGGAACAATCAGGACGTTTATTGTACTCGTATGTTTTTTCTCTTCTCTAGAGGAGATCATTGGGACTTCGATCAATACCATCGTTATCATCTTTCTCATGAAAACGACTATATGGATCAAAATAATGACAGGAAATGAATGTGTGGTTTGGTTTGGTTTTCAGTTGTTAGATGTAAGTACACTCACACAATCTGTACTTAAGTACAATTCTGAGGTAATTAACTTGAATATTTCCATTAAATGCTACTTTATACTTCTACTTCACTACAATTTGGAGGCAAATATTGTACTTTGTACTCCACTACATTTATGTCGACAGCTTTAGTTACTTTGCAAAGTCAGATTATTATTACAATATATAGATACATTATGATTTGTTTACCTGGCAGTACATAGTACAATCCAATAAGAATACTATTAAATTAATATTTGATTCCATTTTTACTGTCATGGTCTTAATATATACATCATGGTCCAAGAGAGTGTAAATAACAGTATCTGGAAAATTGTTTGATTACAGTTATAACTGCGACATAAACTGTATAAGTCTCAGGTTGACTTGACAAAATAATGTATAAACAGAAAAGGCAGCAAACCTAGTTACGTTGTTTTAAATTGCCAGTTTTTTTTGTAGTTTTGTAGTAACTAAGATAAGTTATCGTTTGTTTATCATTACCCTCAGTGACAGGAGAGAAGACTGATGACAGCATTTATGCAAAAAGTTCAGACTTAGGGAAAACAGTGGTGACTTATCCTCTCCTACAGCCATCCTATGCAAAAAGTGAACAGTAGAAACGCCCTTAAGCTTCTTCTCAGTGACACTTTGTTTGATCTTAACCCTCAGTCAGTTATCTCTTCAATAACCAGTAGCACGCGCACACACACACACACACACACACACACACACACACACACACACACACACACACACACACACACACACACACACACACACAGAGTTCATGTTGTCATGTTGCCACTTGTGCATGTGGACCACCAATGTTCGCACACACATGCATGCATGCACACACAGAAACACACACACACACACACACCCACACACGCACACACGCACACACGCGCACACACACACACACACACACACACACACACACACACGCACACACGCACACACGCACACACACAACGCAACTCGAGGAGATTACCAAGAGATATTGTTGTTGTGTACCCTGATGTTGCAATTAAATGGCTTTAAACTCCAAAAAATGAAAGCTGCACTAAGCTAGTGGCGGGGCTCTGCGGCAATGTCTGTCAGTCCACCACTTTGTTCCAAATGTTCCGAAAAAATCGGCAAATGTTTTATGATGAAAGAAATGCATTCAGCGCATTTGTTTGATGTCAAGGATACACACATGATTCACGCCTCTGCTCGCAAACCCTGGATTGTACAAAAAAGGTAATTGTACAAGGCCTTTGTGTAAAAACACAGCACTATTTATCTGAACCGCTAGACGACGGTTTGTTTCAAGAAAGTCTTACTTTCTCCAGTTGTTTCAGTTTTTGTCAGGTGGGGAGTACTCTGATCTTTTACTATAGTAATAGTACCTATACCGCAATGTATAAGTACTTCATTACAAGTAAAAGTCATTCATTAAAAATCTTACTAACATAAAAGTACAGATAATCAAAATGTTCTTAAAAAGTAAAAGTACTTGTTCTATTACATTTTACATTATTAGATTATAAATACTGATAAATCAATGTGTAAGTGGCGGTCAGAGGAAGTTTTAACCAGTGATGGAAGAAGTATTAGATTTGTTACGCAAATAGTATTCATACCACAGTCTAAAAATAATCAAAATCTTACTTATAAAAGTACAGAAGCATTAGCATTAAAATATACATAAAGTACCAAAAGTAAAAGTACTATAATGCAAAATAATAATAATTTCAGAATAATATATAATATATTATTGGATTGTAGTACTTTATACTGAAGGTTAGCTTAATCTATAAAAACTGATTGATTTATATTTTGTAATAATCTGAATCTAACAAGTAACTAATGTGTGGAGTAAAAAGTAGAATAATTTCCTCCAAAATGTAGTAAAGTAGAAAGTAGCAGAAAATGGAAATACTCAAGTAAAGATAATGCCCCTAAAAATTGTACTAAAGTACAGTACTTAAGTAAATGAACTTAGTTGGGCGCCTGGGTAGCTCAGTTGGCAGAGTGTGCACCCATATATAGAGGTTTACTCCTTGACGCAGCAGAGAAATGTCCAGTCAACAACTCGCAGACATCTGAGACACGACAATAGGGCTCAACTGGACCAACCACTGGTTTTATAGTTTTGACTAATTGTATTTTATAAGCTGGTTATGTGTTTGTTTGTTTTATAGTAAAATCTTATATTGTGGAGTAACTAGTAATTCCAGCTGTTAGATAAACGTAGTGGAGTAAAACGTACAAATTTCCCTCTAAACAGTAGTGGAGTAGAAGTAGAAAGTAACACAAAATGTAAATACTAAAATAAAGTGTCAAAATTGTACTAAAAGTTATAATCTCGCGGTAATTGATGAGCTGTAATTGTAGGTGTGTTCTTGGATCTCACTTCCCAGAGATCCAAACCGTTTGGGATTTTTCCCAGGAATGTTGCCACAGACAGGGGCGTCGGACTGGGGGAAATAAGGGGACTGAGTACCCAGGGCCCTCATGTGAGGCGGGCCCAAAAAGATGCTGGAATGAATAGCTGTGGATGCGGGGAGGGGCCCATATAAAATGCCTTTCTACAGGGCCCAGAATTTTGTGCTACACCCCTGGCAACAGACATCCAGTTCATAATAGTGCAAATGCAAGGGCTTTAATCAGTGGGCCATAGGCTCAATCACCATCACCATACCTTATTTGGCGATAGATTGTGACTTATCAGACATTTATTTAAATAAAAGTAAAGGTTTCCACCACTGGTTTCTGTTTACATCTTTCATTGACCTCCCTTAACTACACACTGCAGAATGAGTTTGGCATTTGAAGAAGGTAAAAAAAATTTTTACATTTGGGTGGCCATATGGAGAGCGAGGCGTGATCAGATCTACACATGGCACAGCCTCCCACCGCCAGAGGAGAGCGAAACAGGTTAAACACATCAATAAAGTGTATGTCTTTCACATGCAGAAATACCAAACTATCAGTCACACAGCAGGCAGTGGGGGCCGAGTCCACAAACTTCTTCTACACATCCTCTCTGAACATGTGTGTTCAAAATGTGTGCCACCTTTTCTTTCATTCACACCAATGATTGGAAGTGCTGCTGGTGCAGACTATAAATCATATTTAACAGACTCCTTTGTATTTTATCCTTCACACAAAGTCCTCTTTTTTTTAACTTAGCTGCTGTTCTGACTGATGATATGTGTAGGTCAAAACTAAGTAGATGTGTAAGTAAAAGCATAACATTTAATACATTTGTTAAAAAGTTTTTTTTAGTTATATGGAGGCAAATCTGAGTAGTAAACTGAAGTATAGCCTCTATTCCTGTGGTAGCATCTTGCTTTATAAACCCATGTGATAACACTACAGTCTACATGAAATATGTGACTTTTTAACATTTTGTGTACAGCTTTTGAAAAGAAATAGGAGACTCTAGGAGGAAAATGTAATCTAATTTAATTTGCTCAGGGGTATGAAGAAATTGCACATTAGTTAATGTTGTTTTTTGCACATACTAAATTAATGCACATAAAGCCTTTTTCTTTACAGTGGCGGGTATTGTAATGTATTTAGCTTTCTTAATTTGTCTATAGGTTATTATAGATGTTATAGTATCTAGATGCCTAAAAAACTTATAAGGACTTGATGACTTTTCACCTGTAAATCGCCAAAACCAGCTTAATGTGTTCTGCTGTCATCAGGTGCTTCAATAATAGACTTTAACAATTGGACTAAAATCCACGCGCTGCAGCTCCATGAAGTAATTTTAATGTCATGGCGAATAAATCCCCATGCTTTGTCTAAAACCAGACTTTCTGTGTATGTTTTCAGGCTGCAAAGAAGATTTTTGCAGTTTGACATGTTTCACATTTTTTTGAAATATGTATTCCATGTGATGACAGTGCAAGAAATAATCATTTCTAGGTTGTTAGTTGGTAATCATGGTAATCTTGTTTTAAACTAGATGTCTAGACCTCTTTTGAATTTCTAATCATTAAAGAATATTCCCAGAAATGCCTTTAAAAGCCACACAAATCCAACACTGTGTTACTCTACGAAACTCGTAGTACTTCCCAGCTTCCTGATCCTGTCTGTGGCGCTCAGCCCCGAGCCCATTGGCTCCTACTGAAGACGTAATTCTTTAAGAACGGGTCACAAATACGTTCTTTAATTTTTTTTAAAAAGCTCAGGGATTTACTAAAACAGGTGGTCAGTGTAGTTTTTAGCAAATGTTACTTACAGTAATGAACAAATAGTTTATTTGTTGGGGACTATTTTCAGCGGCGGATTAATCCACATTTGGTGGAGTATTGTGACGGTGTATGTGGTCAAAATAAACCACACTGTGTGTGTTTATGGTAATGAAGGAACATTTCACCCAGTGCAACAATGTGGTTCATTGATGTGTTTTTAATGGTTTTTGGACAATCTTGAAAACAATAAAAACAAACTCCCGCACACTCTCTCGCATAAGCTCGCACAGACCGAAACGTCATATCAATAAATATTTCAACATTCAGCAATGTTGAAATATTTATTGATATGACGTTTCGGTCTGTGCGAGCTTCATGAGGTATGTAGTAATTTAAAAAAAAAAAATGGTGTTGGACACAAATGAAGCTCTATGCACAGAGCAGCAAGATCGATCATGCTTTGTTTACACTCACAATTCATGTTAAAAAAAATACAAAGTATCAACAGCCTCATTTAAACCAATCTGTATTGTGTGTATACAGTACCTAGGGCGTCATTTCCACTGGGGACACGGGGGACATGTCCCCTCCACTTTTTAAAATCCTATTTGTGTCCCCCCCACTTTCAAATTTCAAATTTTGATACTATTTTATTTATAGGTCTCGTTGATTGGCCACTATTTTAAGCAATAAAGAAAGTAAGACATCTTAAGTAAGACATCTTTTTCATTTTGGTCTTATTTCCTGGATTCTGTATCACCATAGTTCCTATAAATGTATGTAGAAATGCAGGAAATGGAATTCAAATCGAAAACATTTTTCTGGCAGAGGGCCCCCAGACCCCCCTCTTTTGTGTCCCCCCCATCCACTTCTCAAACCAAAGTTACACCCTTGCACAGTACAGTACAGTTTATTTGACAAGATAGATTAACTGTACATTAAACCAATGTAATATGTTTACAGAAACAAAGCTAATAGCAAATATCTTGCCATCTTCTTCATCTTTTATTTCTCCAGGCATTGTTTAAAGATGACATCTTTGTTTGGGGTTTCATGCTAGAAAAGTTGCATCCACAGATAATTTTTTTTCTCCGTGAACCTGCTGAACTAACGAAAGAAGCCAGAACTTAAGTCATCTTTGTGCTACTGTACTCTCCTCTACGGGCATGTAGGTATTTGGATTACGTATGATAAACAATAGTCATAAACCACCACCAAGGAAGATATGATTGAAGTAACAAGAAGAATGGTTGACTGTGACCAGTGCTGATAACAACCCCATACAAAAGGCCTGGCTCTGATAGAGGCGATAGCAGAGATGCAGCCATTTCTTTTTTTTTTTTTTTTGGGGGGGGGGGATACAATGCTTTATTTTACACGCTTACGTGAGTAGAACTGTGTTAACATTTTGATGGACGACCACAACCTTTATCTGACTTACAAACTATCCAAATGCCATCATCCTATCAATTTTAGCATGAACGATAAACTGGCTCGTTGATTAGCAGATGGGAAAATCCCCCCCCCCCCCCCCCCCGGTCAGGGTATTCGCTTTGATCACGACCTAGGCAACATGGCCCCTCAGATCTCAGATGTACGGCACCAACACCTGCGTCCATGTTGTTTGGCTATGCTCCATTGGATGTCTATCAACACCAGCGCTGATAGACTCCCTGCAAGGTCTGCCTGCAGAATACATGACCAACTAACCTGTGGGAAAAAAACCAAGGAGACCAGGAGAGACACAGTCCATGTTGAGAAAATATAACTTCAGTGGGAGAGTAGTGGGGAATCTATAAATAAGATGCATTAACTGATAATATATCAAGGTCATCGTCAAGTCTCTGAAACTGAAAAATGAAGAGGAATTTTATGGATGAAAAGCAGCATTTAAAGACCTACACACATTGTTGCTTTACCAAACATTATTTCAAAACATAGTGACACATTTAAAGTCACACGGTAGATTTCAGTGTTACTGATACTTTTACATGATAGTTTATTTTTGCTTTCTCAAACAGATGTGAAAATGCAATGCTCTTTTGCTTTTCTGTGTACGTTTTTTTGCAGGAGGATGAAAAGGAGGTACAGATATATGACCCTGCTGTTTCATGCTTTAGTTTTTTGTAAAATGTTTGATGAAGTTCCTTCTTTGAAAAAAACTGATCACTGATCATATGGTATACAAATTAAAAGATTCTGCAGCAGCAAGGTAAAGGTATATTTATATAAAGGAATATTCAAAAAACAACATCTTATTAGTGTTGTTGAAACAGCATCTTGTGACAGGCTGTGACTTGGCTGTACCAAGATATAACATATCATATGTCTGTTTTATGTACTTTCTATGTTTTCTGTTTACTAAAGCCTATTTTATAATTCAACCAAACATATTTGAATAAACATCTGCCTATACAGCAGGATGGCTTATTATCCATGATCCTCAAATAGTTATAAAAACTATTTCTTATAGTTCTCACAATTTTTACATTATTCAAAGTAGTCTATATAAAATAAAATAAATAAAATCCTGACACATGGATGCAACCACTGTTACTTAGGAATAGTTCGACATTTTGGAAAAAAGCACTGGTTCATTTTCTTACAGAGAGTTAGACGAGGAGATCAATACCACTCTCATGTCTGTGCAGTAAATATAAAGCTACAGCTTAGCTTAGCATAAAGAGGGGGGGTGACAGCTAGCCTGGTTCTGTCCAAAGGTAACACAATCCACCTACGAGTTGTCTAAAGCTCACTAATTAACCAGGCAACCAGTGGAGACTTATCATACAGACATGTAAGTGGTATCGGGCGCCTGGGTAGCTCACCTGATGGAGCGTGCGCCCATATACAGAGGCTCAGTCCTCGACGCAGAGGCCGCAAGTTCCGTTCCGACCTGCGGCCCTTTGCTGCATGTCATTCCCCCTCTCTCGCCCCTTTCAAGTCTAAGCTGTCCTGTCAATAATAAAGGCCTAAAATGCCAAACAAATAATCTTAAAAAAAGAAGTGGTATCATATTCATCAAAGAAAATAGTGGTAGCTAAAGTATATCAAGAAAAAAAAAACTTTTTTCTATGAGGAAAGGAAACTGCTAGCCTAGAAATCTAGACGCACCCTAGCGGCAGCAAATATAATTTGCACCCAGGGTCGTCTAGCAACTCTCCGTTGGCTTGCGAGCTGGAAAAACCAAATTCTGGTCAGGCCAATCACATCGTGTATAGAGTCGGTGGGTGGGCTTAACATAAGGACGGCAGAGTTGCGACGGTTCCCATGGATGTATTAAGAAAACGGTTACACGTGAATTCCCTGCTACTTGAAAACAAAGAAGATGGCTGCTGCTGCTGGCGAACAGCGGTCTTTCGAATCGGCTTTAGACTCTGGAAGACTTGGAGTTAAGCACTGAAGTCATTCTTAAAAAATGAAGATGTGTTCGGAGTTTTCTTGACCTGATACGGCAAAAGTTTAATCTATCAACTAGCGTTGCTCTGGTTGGCTATGAGTGCAGAGGGAATTTGAAAGACAACCGGTTATCCCGCCCCTCGGATTGAGCTCTGCCAATGATGAGTTCCCTGACCCAACATCTTGATGTGGGTCTGGCTTGTCAGGCTAGGAAACTGCTCCACTATAAAAAGTCTATTACAAAGTCTAATAGTGAAGAAAGGGGTGGGAATGGAGTACTTATGCAACATTGTGTTTTTGGTTGTTTTTATGTAAATGATGAAGTGATAACAAAAAAAAAGTAAAAGTAAGTAAAAAGTAAATGTGACTTAGATATCAAAAGGTATGTTCAGCTCTGGCTGCATATGCATATTATAACTGCTTTTAATTTAATTGTAATTTTAAAACACAACAGTCCATCATATTGATGAATGGCTGCTCAGAGGAGCGTTTGTCAAAAGAGCGCTGCAGCTGCTAGAGCACTTTAATACACAGGAGTTTATGATCTCCCCCCATTCACCAAAGTGCTTCCTTCCCCGGGGGGTCTTTACTGGGCTCCTGACTTCATATTGGTACTTAACATAACCAATAAAGGGGGATCAAGTGTCATTAAACGGCACTGCTGATTCTTAACTGTTTCTGAGCAGAGGAGGCTGCTGACGGACTCAAATCAGAGGGGGTTAATCTGCGATACACAACACATTTTGGTAGATACACACCCTTCATGCGTAATCAGATTTTAAATTTTTGTTTATTTTGGAGTTTATAGAAGATTACCACATGAAAACATGAAGTTATGCAGGAGAAGAGGTGGATATTTTCTGCTCTGCTGAACAAATAAACATTTCTGAAAGGTTCAGCCTTTCAACATGTATCACTTTAACTTGATTTGCATCACTTTTAAAATAACACCTGACATATTTGCCTCCTGGGTTCATGAGCGTGACTTATTGGTGTTGTCTCTGGATGTTGTTATATGTCACATCAGACAGTCAGTTGAGTTTTGCAACTGCCAAGATGTAAGCTCTCTCTCTCTCTCTCTCTCTCTCTCTCTCTCTCTCTGCATGAAGGACATCTGCAATAAAATATTCAGGAGAAAACTCTGTTTGGCAGATATATACACTTGTTTATTCATAAAATAAAATCCCCAGAGTGCAGGTTTCACTTGTATTTATACAACAGCTTTTTTTATAAAGGGTACCGTTCCTTTCATTAGAAATTCCTATTTGACATCAAACAAGTGGCAGAGGTGGCTGTTGTGGTCAAACGCTGCCTGTGTATTATGTAAATATGTATTCAAGCTTTTCAGGAATATGTGTGATGGGCTCTCCGCTGCTGCTCCTCCTCAGTGAGTAACATTTACCGCAGGACATAAGAAGGAAGTAATAAAAACACAACTTAAATTAGTTATAAAATGTTTCTGACTAATGGTTTAATCTATACAGAGTGATGGGAAAAACAGAACACTTCTTTAGCATTTATAAAAACCCTTTAACCGTATCACAACAGCCTCTGTAAAAAGACAAACTTAACACAGAAAACATTAAATATAAAAGAATAAGTAATACAGAGGGAATCAATAAATAGATAGAAAAAGGTACAACTCAGAAGCACATCCCAGACAGATGGAGAAGTGCATGCAGTAATTGCATCAAAGAATAAGCAGAAAACAAAATAGCAAAACAACTATGCAAGTGCAACCGTGCAAATATTGACTTTGGTCGCTTCAAAGTAAATCCCAATGAGTACGGAAAGTCTGAAACATTTGAGAGGTTGATTTATTGAGCAATCTGCACTAATTCACCAGTACAATATCTGTCACTGTCAAATAAAAGCGTTTCACATATCCATAACATTGTTGAGATCCACATTCAGAGCCTGATTCATACCTTGTTTGTGCAGTAAAGTACGCTAAACCCAGCTCCTGTGGCTTTGTGCTCAATCCCCCTGTAACAAAATGTCAGAACAGGCTGGCACACGCTCAAAATTAAGATAGACAATATTGCAGTTTATTAAAGACTGAGATACAGTAAAAAGAAAACTTCTCTGAGGCACCTCGCCCTATAAAACAACAAGAAATAAAACCGCTCAAGTGTACCCATTCAACATCATTGTTGACATGGCAGCTTATTCTTTTGGCAAGCACAAGTGAAAAGGGCCTGTTGCATGCTTCTCTGACACTTTTCATTATCACCTGCACAAAAGCAACAGTGAAAGACGAGGAGGAGGAGGGTGAAGCTGACAGTATCCCCACGCTCATTCATCATAGCTAAAGGTATCTGCATCATGCATTAGAGTCAATAAAGCTCGGTGAAACTGGAGCTGATTTCTTGCTAAATTCCGCCATTAGTCACAGGAACATATTTCAGGATTAGCCAATCCTAAAAAGGGGTAATTGTTGGTAAGGTCGTCTGAAGCAGGGTACACTCAACTTTTTCAGAGTGTTTGTGTAGGTGTAATAAAAAAAAAGTGGTGTCATTCTTTAGGATTGGCCAGCTGTAAACTTCCCAAAGTTTTGGGCCCTTTGAGGTTTTGAGAGCACAAAAGAGGGATATTAGAGAAGCACCAAATGGAAAGGTGACTGTATGTTTTTGAAAATCTAATGTCTAATGGTTACATTCTAAAAGTATTCAATTGTTGCATGTATGCTTTTTTTTTTCCCAGCAGCGCTTAGCATGGTGTGATCACGTTTCTGCATCGAGGTGAGGCAAGCAGAAGACAATATGACGCCACAGAGCCACTTAAGATCCCCGCCGATATTTGATAGAAGCCTTAATCGCTATTTTGGGGCGAAGCGGGACAATGGCGCCTGCAGGAGCAGCATTTTTTTTTTTTTTAAACTTAAATATGTGTCATGGATGTTAAATTGTTTGCAATTGAGGGGAAATTTTCAGCACCAGGCTTTACCCACAAGAGAAACCGCTGAGAAATAAGCCATTATTTGCAACTCAATCCCGTTTGATTTCTCTCTGCAGTGAAAGGAAATAGTTCCCAGTGAGCTCTGTGAAACAAGTAAACCATAACATTTGGTCAGTCTCTCTAGTGTGGTTTCAGGGAAAACCAAAATATCCCATTCAGAGCAGGCTTCCACAGGCTTCACGGTGAACACTGAACTCCTGCTGAACTGGTTGTTAATGATTATAACCCTGATATATGCGGGTATATATGGTAAATGAGGGCACACTTAGGAAACCACAGGGGCCTTGTTATGCTTTTGCTATTTTCTTACAGCTTAAGGAGGTCCACCTGTTCCCCATTAAGTCACACCATGTTGCTGTTAACTCGGAATATTTTAAAACTAACATGAACAAACGCAAAATCGGTGCTGTCAGCGAGTCTGCTCTAATCATTTAGGGTTGAAGGTTTCATTAAAAAGAGATACAAACATGAAGCGTCTCCTCCTTTACACATTATAAATGCTATTTAAGACCAAATCCACTAACATAATTGAAAAGATATGTTATGTACTTGCAAGTTTCACCACATTTGTAGCTTTTTGATTCATGCATGTGAAGATGTGATGATAAAAGACAGCAGCTCCATGAACGTGAAAACATTTTCAGTGCTTTGATTGTGTTTCTGAAATGTGGGGGTTTCAATACATGCCATGTTGTTGCACTGAAGTGAAAACCTTTCAACGTGGCTGAAGGGAAAAAATATGAAAACTAAAAACATTGTATTCACGCTCACTTAGAGCTGTATTGAGCATCTGGTGAACACTTCCCTGCAGTAGGTCTACAGCTTGTGTTAACATGTTTTGTGCACATAACATACATTTGTACAATCAAAGTTTTTTTTAATTTTTATATGAAATAAAATGTGTTTGTCGTCTTCCAAAAGCATCTAATAACCAGCTGAAGTTGAAACCAATGACCAGTAATCCACTGTCGCTCAGGTGTTCAAGTCCGTCATGCTTAGATAAAGTTGTAGGAATTGGAATTATATTTTACTTTTAAATTCTGCACCTGTAGTTTGGAAACCAAAGATTTGGCCTTGTGGACTCAGTTTGTGAATTAAGTTTGCATTGAAAATGATGCTATTTGAAATCAACCTCAATACAGTACATTCCCCCCTTACTAACTTAAATTTCTGTCGTTTATTACTGCGAATTCAGTTATTTGCACATAAGCTGTTCCTTAAAAATCTGTTTAAAGTAAAGAGTTCAAACAAATCAAGCTGCACCTGTTAAGGGCTATGGTTTGAAATTAAAACAACATGATACTTAGTTTGTCCAATATTTAGAATTGTTCTGCTTAATTCCACCCATCTTTGCACCAGAGTTTGCAACTCTGATTCATTTATTTCAGAGTTAAAGGGTTATACTGTATATGGCGGCCAGTTTTGGGTAGAACTTGGGGGAGAAGATATCAGACAATTTGAACTGAAATTCAGCTCCAGTGAGAAGTCACTCAGACCAGCTTTGGACCGGTGTTTGAGCCGATTATTGGATCATGAGTCTGGCAGTGATGCCAGATTTAGGCCGCTTGCTAACGTTTTTTTGCAACCTATTATCTGAATCAAATCAAATGTAACCTTATTATCCAAAAAAAAAGAAAAGCATATGGTCAGAGGTGCAGATAATACACAGAGGCAGTACAATATACCTTTAAAAAAACAACCTCAACATGTAATATATATTGTGTTATTATTAACATGATGACATTTTTCTAAATAAGAAAACTCAGAATTGAGCATTGAACCTGTGATGTGAAAGATTCTGGGAGAGTTGCCCATTTCTGAACATTTCTCTCTGATTCACCAGCACCCTGAGGATAAAAACACATGTTAAAAAAATTGGTTGAGGTGACACATTTTTAGACATAAATGAGTAAAACCTAATTTCAAGTGATTTTGCAGTGTTTAACTGCCACCAGGCCACTGTGTGTTTTACTCACAGTGTTCACACATGTCACTTTCTTTCACCAACAGGTTTCTACTGGTCACATAATTATTCCTTCCTCACTGCTCTGACTGTAAAAGTGAATTCCTCTTGATGACTGCAGTGGGCCTGCTATGCTCTGGCTCAGAGCCAGCCCTGTCTACATTTCCCTGATGGACTTGCACAGCAATTTGCCTGAACAAACTTATCCCAGCTGTATGGCTGAACCTCTGGAAAACGCATCACTGTGACAATTTAAGGCATGTTTGGCTTTTCAAATGGATTTTCAGAGATGTTCCTTCCTGTAACTTGTGTTATTTGAGTCAGAATGAAAATAGAAGTGAACCAACTTATGTCAGCACACCTCTCAAAGATGGCATTCAGCTCATGGGTGAGCTTTTTCTTTTCAGACAAGAAACACTGAGTTCAGTGGAAACATGTCAGGAGATGAATAGCAGGGTAATACAGGCTTTGAATGTATTACAAATGACACCATCATAACTAACTTTTCCATAAGACAGAACAGACAGTTCTGCTTTTGAATTTTTTTTTTTTTTAAGGGTTTGATGTTGTGCTTCTCTTGATATATAGTTATAAAGCGGTCAAACATTTAAAAAAACATGTCTGTGCATGTCTGATGGAGAGAATTTGACAATTTGGCATTGCAGTGTGCATGACATCATAAATACCATACCATCACAGTAGTATTCAGTCCTATTATAGCAGCTCAAATCAGGAAATGTGAGCAGACAACATAAAATCAGAATATTTCAGCATGAGTCCTGGCCTGCTGATGTCTGACATGGTTTACCTTATAGCCACTTACTGCAGTTTTAGAAGAACATTGGACACAAGAAACAGACAGGAAGATGCTTAGTGAATAGCTGCCAAAGTCAAGACAGAGCACAAGAGTGGAGTTAGTTCCCTTGGCTGTGTTTTGAGTTGTAAGCCGACTCTCTCTCTGGCCCATATATAGCTGCATGAAAGCTTCATTTATAATTGTGTATTAAGAGGATAGGGAGCATTTGCTCCAAGCCACTGTAGAGTATACCGTATCTGATGTGCCTCCTCAAAAATGTGACATTGCTGTTGGAGAAAAACAAGAACTGTCAGTTGTTACTGTCAGTAACACACATCAAGCAAACTTGCAGTTATCATTAGTAATTAAAAACACTTGGGTGGGTTTGCAGAGCAGGAGATAGACTCAGATCTTTTACTTATGTTAAGTACTAATACCACAGTGTAAAAATACTCTGTTACAAGTAAATGTCCTGCATTCAAACTCATACTTAAGTTAAAGTATCAAAAATACAATACTTCATGTTATATAGGGTCTATGGACCTTATATAAGTGGATTATAATTAGTGATGTATAAATGTGCTCATCACTTTATGTAAAAGGTAAAAGTGGAGCTACTTTTAACTACTTATTCTGTAATAATACATCATAATGTATTAGTGTGTTTACATTATCTATGTCTGTAAAGTAATTTCTGTTGTCAAATAAATATAGTGGAGTACAAAGTACAATATTTGCCTCCAAAATGATGTGAAGAAGTATAAAGTAGCATAAAATGAAAATATTTAAGTGAATTACAAGGACAGTATGTCACAATTATACTTAAGTACTTGAGTAAATGTACTTCATACATAACATTCCACCACATGTGCAGACCCTTGACTTTGCAAAGTAACTAGTAGCTATTTCTGGTAAATAAATGTAGTGCAGTAAAAAGTACTATATTTTACCCGGACATGTAGTGGAGAAGATGTGTAAAATAGCATAAAATTGAAGTCGACAATAACACTAATAGAGACAGTGTCCTATGACAATCAAAGCTAAATGTGTCAGCTCACACTTGGACAGGTATTAGAGAAGAAAATATGTTTGGATGTGAACCTGAACATCACTGACTCCCTGCTTAATGCCATAACAAAACCTGAGTCTGACAAATATGACAGGTCAATCTGTTTGTGAGCGACAACAAGTCGTCACAAGATTCCTGTCCAGGGTGAAAAAGTTACATACACATCTGCTCCGAGAGAGAGGAGGGAAAATGCCTTTTGAATGCGCAGCGGCAGCCTATAACTGCAGCCTGGAGAATGGCCGAGGGATTTGTATTGTGAAAGGCCTGAGAGGAGAGAGGTGGGGCACTTTGACAAGCTCTTTGTGAGCAGAGGAATCACATATTAATTGCAGCGCAGGGCGGCTGCCTTCACTGTCAATGGGCTTTATGTCTGCAGTGCCAGGTGAAATACCACAGCCTTGAATTCAACAACTAAATACTTATCTCATGTATTGTTCTCTCAAAGTGAGTGCTGAGTCTGGAGTGAAAAGATGAAGGTTGATGTATCTAAAGGCAGCGCCTGATCCCGTTTGTCAAATACACGTCTGTCGTTACCTCAGTAATGGTTTAAGCCTCGAAACCTGTCATATAGCACAGGGTTGACAAAACATACATCATCTTCTTACACACTAGTTAACTCCGGTAAGAATGGTGTGCATTACAGCAAGTGATAACCTGTACAAATACCTAATACTAATACACAATAAATTGTGTCTTTTTTGTTCATTTCAGTTCACTTTATAATCCACATGGGAAATTCAGTTTGTGACAATGAACAATTAACAGAAAGAAAGCTCTCAAACAATAAAGTGAAAGCTGATACCATCAGAAATGAAACAAATGTCGCAGATACAGTCAAATGAAAACAAAGACATTTATTCATGCCAAATATGAACAAATCAAAGTGTCATTTAAAAATATATCAAAGAAAGAAATCATAATCTTATAAAAACTATAAAAAGGTTTGCTCCTTGACGCAGCAGGCCCGGGTTCTACTCCAACGTGCGTCCCCTTGCTGCATGTCATTCCCCCCGCCCCTCTCTCCTGTTTCATGTCTTCAGCTGTCCTGTCAAATAAAGGCCTGAAAATGCCCAAAAAATAATCTTAAAAATAAAAAAAGATGGTCAAACACAGGAGGCCAGATCTTTTGTGAAATGTCCAAGCTAATGTACTGTGGTTCTGTTAAAAGACAGTCTGTATGTCTGTCTGTCTGTCTGTCTATCTGTCTGTTCACTTTTAAACATTTTCCACTCTCTTAGTGTATGTACCAAGCTCAGGCCAAGAAATGCTATAAATGCATCTCTATGCATGAATTTTTTTTTTGCATTGATAATCTGGTTACCGATAAATACTGTATTGACTTAAAAATCTTAAAGGAATAAGAATATTTGCTTTCTTGTCAAGAGTTAGATGAGAAGATCGATGCCACTCTCACAGCCTTGCGATAAAAAAACGTAGCTGGACCCAGCCAGAGATGTTCACAAGTCATTTGTTGCAAGTCCAAGTCAAGTCTCAAGTCTCTGGCCATCTGATCTGTCCCTAACACTGTATTGTTAAATCTTATGAATTCAAAGCATGTCCTGTAGCTATCATCCAGACAGTACAGTATCAAAATCAGTTGTAGGATAACTTTATGGGGTCTATTTAACACATCCCTCTATACCTCGGACCTGGTGAAATATTAACCTAAGTCTGTCACATCATATGGATACAACTATAAATATACAATTTGCATGTTCCCAGCATTAGCACAACACTTGGCGATGGTTAGCTTGTTACCTGTGATTATATATGCTAAATGTAACGTCTCTTTCACTCAAACAAATGTCTAATGTCGAAGTGGAAATCAAGCGAAAAGTGGCAGCGCCACACCAGTTACAGAACAACATGCATCTCAGTGTCAGTCCAAATTACGCACAATAAGCAGTATGAACTCACTGATGTAATGCCATTTATTTTCTAAGTGTTAGTAGGCTCAGTGAAACTGAGTCCAGCGCGAGGGAGACCCGAATCAGAGGAGGAGAGGTTAGTGAGGCCAGCGTCTCCACGGCAGGTGACAGTGCGCACGGATCCGCTGCGCCATGCATGGATGAAATAATGAAATAGTAAATAGGACTACAGCGACTGAATTATGTGCAGAATTAAGACAGTCAAGACGGCCCAGTGTTTGGTGGACCAGGTATACCTTGTTCACTTAATAGCCTACAAATCATCCACGGGATCAATTACGCATCACGAGTTTGCCCACCCGACACAGCGTTTGTTCCTGGGGAGATGGATCCGTGCGTCCCGCCTCCTGTGCGCCATGGATTTCTTAGCCTCAGCAACCACTAACTATAAGATACAATTTGCCTGTTCACAGCATTAGCACAACACTCTGCGATGGTTAGCTTGTTACCTGTGACGATATATGCTACATGTAACGTCTCTTTTCACATTAGCGTGTGAGTGAGAGTGAGTGCGCGCACATAGGCGCATGCGTTACGTTGCACATTATGGCAAAGGGCAGGGGACATACAGCTCGTCATACGTTTCCCCGTATATGCGCCAATAAAAGAAAATAGAAATACATGAATACATTTTGATTTAAAAAGCAATAATTGCATGAAAACAGGTTGTTGACGAGTCTCGAAGCTCGAGTCCGAGTCAAGTCTGAAGTCTTTTGGGTCGAGTCCGAGTCAAGTCTGAAGTCAGCCGTTTGTGCGACTTAAGTGCGACTCGAGTCCACATCTCTGGACCCAGCCACCGGTTAGCTCAGCTTAGCGCAAAGACTGCAATCAGGGAGGAAACAACTAGCCTGGTTCAGTCCAAAGGTAACAAAATCCACCTAACAGCACCTCCAAAGCTCAATAAATATGACGTTGTATCTTGTTTGCATAATCAGTACCACATTTTTTTTTTTTTTTGCTGCAACAAGTAACTTCCTACTGCACTAAGGTTTTTGTTATCAAGACTAAGCGCATGTTTCCATCCACCTGTTTTTATTCGCATTTTTATTTTCAAAGAAACCTTAGTGAAAACGCCAAATATACATTTAAAAACTCAAAATCTTTGAAATGAAGTGCAATGGGAAAAAAACGTTAGCAAATAAATCATGACTGAATTTCGTTTGCTGACTTTCTGTAAGTTTGGTTACAATTTGCATTTGGCTTGAGGTGTCTAAGAGCAAATCAAGTCCAATTCAGGACCAAAATAGGTCAATAAACAGTAATAAAACAGCACCCATAATTTACGAATCTATGAAAACAAAACCTGGTGATAAACAGAGACATAGATCCTTCTGCAGGACTTCAAAACGAGTCCATTTAATATTAAAATGACTAGCTTAAATAAAATAAAAGTTTGAGGGCCCGTTACACACCGTATACAGGTGGAAGCCTTTAACGTATTTGTAGGGCTGTGGAAAAGATTAACAAAGTGTAGACATGTTATGGGAGGTAGAAGAACTAGTGATGAAGACGAGTCCAAAGATGTCTAGAAAAGTATGTTTCAGACAGAGCTGGGCTGCTACAGATGCACTAGACATGTTGATCTTTGGCTTTTGACACCTTATTTTCAAACCGCTGCAGGTCAAAGACCAGGAAATTTTTTTGACCAAACAGAAACAGCTGCCTATTTGAAATGTAAAAGTATCCATTTGTACATTGCTGCCATTTGTATCATGAATTCCTTCTGTAATGGCATTTTGGGGGGATTTAGGGATAGAAAATGACTATTCCAAAGACTAAAACTGTCAATCGTTAAATCGTTAAACGCTAAATTTTGTGAGTGGAAACACGCAATTAGCCCCAGCATGCCACACATACCATAGTATATCATCCCTGAGCTTCTTGTATCGTCTTTCTGCACCAATTCAGAGGAAACAAAACACATTCATACATTTTCTCCTTTAACACGGGATATTCACATTCCTTCACAAATACAGATAGACATAGTGTACCCTTCTTTACATCTTAACACCACTAACCCCACGCCTGTGGATGTGGTTACAGTAAGATGAAGTGGTCTTAACAGCTCACAGATGCTCACCATGCGCTGATGGTGGGCGGGTATCTCCCCCCCCCTTTCGAGCTGCAGCATTTCACTCTGTGACAAGTTCAAAACACGTGCTGGCGTTGCACTTTCAGCTACAAGGTGAAAGGTCTGGAAACACATTTGGGTGAAAAGGAGCCAAACTAACCATTCTGCCCCGTTTCATCTATTTCATCCAATTCCAACTGGCGGTGAAAGAAGAGCACACATCTCAATTACAGATGTCATTAACAGACATGTATCAAAAACAGTTAGCCTACTATTTTTGCAGTTCAAGAAAGTTTGTTTCTGCACTTTGCGTGTCAATAAAATAGTTTTGGGCTGGACTGTGATGTCTAATCCCCGCTTAATACATACATAAGGAGAAGGTTGGGTATACGAAGATGTACTCAAGTCTTTTACTTAAGCAAACATAGCAATACTATAGCTTAAAATACCAAAAGTAAAAGTACTGCAATAGTAGTGCAGATTGGCCCATTACAGAATAATATATATTGTATATTTGGATTATAACTATTGATGCATTAATGTATTTGTACATCACTAATGTAGCTGGTAAAGGTGCAGCCAATTTTAAATACTTTGCAGTTTGTGTCCTTGGGGGATCAACACCGTCTTATCTTATCTTAACCTATAATAATACATGATAATTCAGTTGTTGATTTTATTTGGTATTATTTATCTGAATCTGCAAAGTAACTATAGTAATTAAAGTAATCAAAAAAATATAGTGCCGTAAAAAAGTACAACATCCTCCAAAATGTAGTGGACTAGAAGTATAAGTAGCAGAAAATGGAAATACTGAAGTTTGGTACAAGTACCTCACAATTGTACCTGAGTACAGTACTTGAGTAAATGTTAATGCAAATGTTCTGCCTGCTCTGCTTCAGGCTATGGGAAGGTTTACAGCATTCATGGATTAAACTTTCACAATACAAAAAGTAATAATTGACCTTGTTTGCAGTCCAAGAGTCCTGTCAACAGTTTTATAATGCTGGTTTATGGGGAAATGCTTTTTGGGTCACAGAAGGACAAATTGGCAGCAAGACTGAATGATAGCGCCCTATCCATCTCTCTTAATACATTCATAATGATGCAAACTGTGCAACACTTCTGTTAATCTGAAACACACTGTTGGTTTAAAACACGCTTTGAACAGCAAATGCAAAATCATTTGCTGTTTCTGTGGAGAGCTCCCCAGTCGTCTCAGCAAATGTTTGACAAATGTTAAAGTGACATTCCTAAGTGACATTCTTGTCGATTTGGAGCAAATTAGAAAGTACGACGTTTTAATAGAGCCTCAGAGGGAGGAGGTTCACTTCCTGTTTCCTGCCGCTAGTCAGGTTTCTTTTAAACATGTTGACAAAGGTGCACTAACCTTAAAGGTGCTCTAAGC